>NC_048897.1:42898695-43010863 GCF_011077185.1 Oxyura jamaicensis | reverse complement strand
CTCTCCTCTCCTCTCCTCTCCTCTCCTCTCCTCTCCTCTCGTCTCCAACAAGACATCATCATGCAGATCATCTATTATAAGTTATATACCCATCTTGCCTTTCAGAATGCCTATATTGTTTAAGAAATTTTACTTGATTGCGTGCTAATTCAAATGCTTTTGTAATCTGAATAAATCATAAACTCTTGCTTCTGCATGCAAGCAGAGTATGTATATGCCAGTCAAACCAGTGGTGGAATCCACAAAGTAGAGGCACTGGTTTTCATCCAGTTTGCTTATATTCTTGCTCAACATGTAGCTTAAGCATCGCATGTTGTTTACAGCATCTGTGATATTTCTAATTTTTCTTACAATACTTGCTAAATGACATCTCTTAAAAAAATCACCTGAAAGACAAGTGAAAATATTTTAAAGAATAACATCATTAACGTGTTTTAATGAGGTTATGCAATAAAAACATTCTTTTCCTTCTGTTTGCATTAGTTCAAATTTACAGTAATAAGAGAAGAGATGAATCTATCCTCGTTTATCTGTGGTCTGATCTTGCAAATCTCTTTAGGAGGATCCTAAATCTAATGTTTCTCTGTGTTAAATATATTAAAAAACAAAAAAGTAATTGAACGAGATTTTAAGCAAATGTAGATAGAAACTGACATTCCGATTCAATGGTTGGACTCTTTGTCTGGAATATTTACTGAGTTCTTGTGTTTCTGATTTTTTTCTTCTTTTCAGTATTTTAGGTTTTATGATATTTTCATGAATGATGATTGATTTACAAAAAAATTAACATTGCTGTCATTCCTGCCTTTTGGGTTTCCAAAGAGCACACATGATGTACTACCAATGTGTCCTGGTTTCAGTTAGGACAGTTATTTTCCCTCCTAGTAGCTGGTAGGGTGCTATGTTTTGGATTAGGATGAGAAGAGTGCTGATAACATGCTGATGTTTTAATTGCTGCAGAGCACTGCTTATACTAAGCCAAGGACTTTTCAGATTCTCACTCTGTCCTACCAGCGGGCAGGCTGGGGGTGCAGCAAGAGCTGGGAGGGGACAGACCCAGGACAGCTGACCCCAACTGGCCAAAGGGGTATTCCATACCATCTGACGTCATGCTAAACAATATATAGGGGTGGCTAGCCGGGGTGGGGGGGGGCGGCTGCTCGGGGTTGGGCTGGGCATTGGTCAGCGGGTGGTGAGCAATTGCATTGTGCATCACTTGTTTGTACATATTATTATTATCATCATTATTATTTTCTATCTTAATAAACTGTCTTTATCTCAACTCACAGGCTTCACTTTCCCGTTTCTCTCCCCCATCCCAGAGAGGGAGGGGGGAGGGTGAGCGAACGGCTGTGTGGTGTTTAGCTGCCAGCCGGGTTAAACCACAACACAATGGTTGAATTGGCTTCTTGTTATGTAGGATAATTCAGGTTGAAAGGGATCTTGGGACTTGTAGCCCAAACTCTGTTTAAAGCAGCGTCAACAATAATTTCAATCCAGGTTAACCAGGATTTTATCCATTCTTGAAACCCTCCACGGCTGGATGTGGCCCTTACAGGGACAGAACTGCCATAGTCTCTACACACACAACTTTTGTGTTTCATTTTACTAAATGTCACCCTATTCCTAAAAACACTTAATCAGTCCAAATGCTTTCTCAGAAGCCAAGTACCATACTTACATAGTGTTTTTGACTGGATTGCATTTGTGTATCCTTCTGCAAGGTATGTTCAGCTTTAGAAATTGCATGTGCATGGATAACTGTACAGAGTATGTTTCCTACGGGCATATCAGCAGTAGGTTTGTTTCTTTAGAGCCTCTTGAAGTTGTTCTTTTTACTGCACCTGGCAGAAAGTTGTGTTTGTTCTCCAATCGCAATCTTGGAAATTAAGGTCTTCTCAGATAGACTATTCCCTCCTTCCCTTGTGTGATTTAGACCTGAAAGGATTCTGTTTCACTCATTTTTGTGCAGAAAGCCACATCATTAACATAAAATGCTAGCAACTGTTTTTACCAGTTTGATCAAATGTTTACAGAACAGTGCATCTTCTGTACTCACTACTGTTAGCCCACTGTTTTATTCTATAATAACCAGTTTCTCACCCCATGCTATTCCCAAAGTTCCATTTTGTTGTCCAAAGTGTTTTATTTTTATTTTTTAAAAACTCTTGTACATAGTTCCTGAAACACACTTCATACTTTTGTTGCAGTACATACCTGGCTGTCATTCTCATTATATTATTTCTTTCTGTTGGAAATCTTCTACAATCCCATAGGTTTTCATCCATTTCCCCTGCCTTCATGTGATTTCCCTGTATATCAAAGTCAAGTGAAGAACTTACATCAGTTTGTCCCACATATCTCAATTCATATTTTTGTTAGAAGCTTCCCTAAGCAATCATGATGTATCTCAGAAAATTATTTCCCTAGTTGCACAGGTTACCCTGCAAGGCCTCTCTTTGCAAAAATATCTCAAAGTTCATTACAGGCTCCTATTTTATTTATTTATTTTTTAGCCACTTCTCTAAACTTGCTACCATTTGCCATCCTTCTCTGCAGAGAAATAAAGTTTCACTGCAGATGACCTGAGCTTTAATTCTTTCACTGCCTTCCATGGTTTTGTGGGATTGTCCCTTGTACTTTTCAGCCTCATATTCATGCCTTATACCTTGCTCCTGGCAGGGCCTGCTCATGAGTCCTCTGAATCTGAGAGGACTGAAGGCTGAGGGAAGGCCTCATGGTGCCTGCAGCTCCCTAACAAGGGGAGTGGAGGGGCAGGCACTGAGCTCTGCTCTCTGGGGACAGCGACAGGACCCAAAGGAATGGCACAGAGCTGGGACAGGGGAGGGACAGGCTAGCTGTTACGAAAGGGTTCTGCACCCAGAGTTTGGTCAGGCACTGGGACAGGCTCCCCAGGGAGGTGGTCACAGCACACCCTGCCAGAGCTCAAAGAGTGCTTGGACACTGCTCTCAGACACAGGGTCTGTTTTTTTTGGGTGGTCCTGTGGGAAGCCAGCAGATGAACTTGATGATCCTTGTGTGTCCCTTCCAGCTCAGTATACTCAGTGATTCTATGATTTCTTCTATCTTGTTGAGGTGCTTTAACACCTATGGGCAGCTCAGCACCACCACTATATTTCTCACACTCCCCCTCCTCAAAGGAACAGGGGGAGAAAATATGATTAAAAAAGCTCAGTATTTGACATAAGAATGGGGAGATCACTCACCAATTACGATCAGAGGGAAAAACAACTCATAAGGGAGATTAATATAATTTATTCCTTGTTGCTCACAGACTAGGCCAGTGAGAAACTAAGAACAAAACACCTCACCTCTAGTGGTGCAGGGGAATGGGGAACAGGGGCTGTGGTCAGTCCACAACATTGTCTCTCTGCTTCTCCTTCATGGTCACTCTCTGCCCCTGTTCCAGTGTGGGTCCCTCCCACAGGCTGCCGTCCTTCCCAAACTGTGTGCTTCATACAGGCTGCAGTTCTCCAAGAACTACTCCGGTATAGGTCTATAGCATGGAGTCCCTCCATCAGGAGTAAAATGCTCCAACATGGGTTCCCACTGACTGCAGCTCTGGCCTGGAATCTGCTCCTGAAGGGTCTCTTCATGGGCTGCAGCCTCCTTCAAGCCACATCCACCTGCTCCACTATGGGCTCTTCTACATGGCATCATCAAGTCAGTGTTAGCCAATATAGCGGGAACCGTGCATTACCCAAAAGTCTGCTGACATCTGTGAATACGCAGAGACTATTGCATGCCTGTGTGAGATCTTACAGCTTTATCTTGGAAGCCAGCTGTGGCAGTGCCAAGCAGATTTGGCTTCATAAAGAAGAGAATGAAGAAACAGAAAAGATTAGCTACTCGCGGAATAGTTTTTCCTGGAATAGCCTTATTCAGTACAAAGCTATTTCTGGTTACAGAAAACTATTACTGATTAGTAAAATTGTTTTTATAACAATGAGCACTAAAGATGCTCATATACAATTATTATTGTTATTATTATTTATGAATTAGAACTTTGGGTGTAGCTGAATTATGCAATAATCTATTCAGGAAGGTAGTTTCTTTGTAAAATCCTCCATCAGGGGCTACCTTCAGCCATAAATTGCTTTTCCTCCCTCATACATTTCTTAGAATGCACAGGTATGCTCCAACTGCTGAATGCATTCTGAGAGCCTTTCCTCTGCAAATCTCGAAGACTGGGTCTCAGCACTTCACTAATGTCCCAACTGAGTGGAAGTTTTCAGTACCTTGTGGATGCAATGGCTTCCCAGCATGCACAGTGTGAGCATTATCTAGCCCCTCCTGAAGACTCATTCTACATCCTGAAGGATTCCCAATATGTCAATAAGCAGGATGCACAGTTTAGGTGTGTTAAGGAATAATGGCTTGGGCTCTAGTTGACAGACCTCCTTTATTTGAGACTTAAAAGAACTCTCTGATGGGGTACAGCAAAAGTTAGTCATAATACGAAATTTTATTAAAACCACACAAGGGGCATCGGACAAATGGAATAAAGAAGCAAATACAACAATTAGCAACAGATTTACAGAAGTTACGTAAATGGACATAAGTGCCACAAAAACAAATCTCCAATAAGTGCAGGAAACGTTAAAGGATTGGAAACATTTCCTGGAAATATGACAAATGGATGTCACAGGCCTGGGTGTTGGTGAGCATACCACACTTGCGTAGATCATGAGATTCAGCAGTAATTTTCTCATGGTGCTGTGTTTGTGCTACTTACTGGCACAGTGTTATCTCTCCTGTTTATCTCTAACTACACCTGTCAGGGCATCTTGCAAGTTTGTCTCCAGGGAATCTGGAGCATTGATGGGAAGGGCAGTTGGGGATGGCAGTTGTTTTGGATTGCAACTGCTCACCATGTCCTACAACATTCCCTCGACACTGCTGTACCTTGCTGTCTGAGGAGCAGGAACAGGTTATTTTGCTATGAGTGTTTCCATTCCACTACTGCATGCTTGCCCAAATTTCAGACGGAATCCTACTTCCCTGAGGTTTGCATACTAATCTATCTAAATTTTGTTTCATTTTTGCTTTCCCTCTATCAGCAATCCCTCAAATAAAGTTAAAAAGTGCCAGTGTCTTCAAAGTGTCAACAATAATTAACACCAGGCCTTTGTTAGTTTTATCTAACAGGATACAATGACCACAGGAAGAGAGCCCCTCTACAGCCCTTGGGACAGCAATGCCATTTTTAGAGACATAAAAAGTTGGAAGATGAGACATAAGAAAATGAAAACGTATTCCAGCAGTTTTTCATCCAACGTGGATGTACAGCTGGTTAACACAATTCCCCTATATCAAAACATGTAAGGTAATACAAAACATGTAAGGAAATACAGGAACAGACTCAGGGAATACAGAAGCAGACTAAGGATAGCATGAAATATCCTTTATTGGAAAAGATTAAGAAAAGTTTAGATAAATATCTTTGAGCAATCAACTAGGTATAAAACATCCGAATACAGTATTGGAGAAATTACCTCAGTGGTTTTAGGATGGAACATCCATGTCTACATATTGGTATGAAAGATAACATCCAAGTAGAATGCTACAAACATCAGAACATTTGACAGATTCACGTAAATCTGAAATTCTGAACTTTTGGTATTTTCCTTCACAAATTCTTGGTCTTCTTCATTTCTGGAACCTCCCAGCTTCTTCCCATGAATCAAAGGAACTCCTGTTAGGCATAATTGCTCAACTGTGACTTATTTTAATAAAACCTCCAAACAATTTAATCTCTTCTCCTTATCAAATATTCTTTATTTCATGCTCACTTCTCACCTACGTGTTTGATACTGTTACTCGTCACACTTTTAGCATTCTCTACATTCCCTGTTTTTTTCTCTTACAAAGAAGTCTTCCTTTGTAACAGATCTGTGTAGCTTTCTAGAGCTATTTTTTTGTTTCAATCATGGTTATCCAAGATAAAAGAAAATATGAAGGTTTTGACATTTCATTTTCCTCCTTTCATTTTAAAAACCAACCAACCAACCAACCAACCAAACACATATTTGTGTACTTGAAGCCAGTGTCAAAGATGGGAAGTTAGGTAGCTATTCAAACAATGCAATATAGACAAGGGCTGTTTGCCAACCTGACTTTTAAATCTCCCCACATTACTGTCAGGCAGTGAGGAATCACCTTTTCTGTAGCCAGCTTTTCCCCTTTGTCCAGGAGGTGGCAAGCAAAGAGTTCCATTCATTTTTAGGCCTGTTCTACATGATCTTTTGCAGAAAAACATCAGCTTACTCTGCCTGTGGTTCAAGTCACTACCACTTCTGATCCATAAACCAGAGCTCTGATCCAAAAGCTGTAAAATCAGAGTAGCATGGTACTAAGACCAAGTGTGCTGCTGGAGTGACGTCCTTTTGTGAAGAGTTGTGTAACTATTATCTATGGTTTTCCATGTTGATCCAAGAAATAAAACCAGTATTCACTGATAATCTTTCACAGACTCCATAGCCTGTTTGAAGAACCCTAGCATAATACAAAGTTATAATTTTTTCAGTATTTTGTAACCAATATAGTGCATTAAAATGGAAACTCATGATGATGTTTCATAACTATTGTAAGTAGCTATTAGCTAATTAAACCACTGAATTGATCAAAGTTAATTTCAGAGTAAGGACAAGGAAAAAAAACAGAAATGCCTTTTTGATATAAATTTGTCATTTATGGTCAATTTAGATTTGCAAAACAAGCATGGGTTAGAAAATTTAAAAAGTTTACAAAGGCATCAAATTGCCCATTGCCTTGCAGTCTGTTTTGGGGGATTTTCATAGCATGAAACCTAAGCATATTGCTCCCAGTCATTAATGGAATTTCGCAGAATTTATAAGTATGCAGCAAGGCCATTTCTTTCAAGACAGTGGGATATTTAATTTAACTGCCAGGTCAGTCTTAGATTACCAAGATTTAGGCATTTTGTAGGGCACAAGTTCTTAACATATTGGAGAAGCAGTGATGTCCAGTTAAAGCTTCAAACTGAGTGGGGTGGGAGTCCTAATTTTTTTCTAAATTGCCCAGTTACTCGTTATCAACATTGTTGGTTCTTTGGTGCATTACCTATTTAGCATGTGTCAGTGATGGCTGTCAGGTCTGATAGATGCCCTTTGTTAATCTTGTGTTTTAAATAACAAACATAAAAAGTACCTTTCCTGTGCATGGCCAGGTAACTTGCTATATATGGAGATCTGCAGATGAAGCAGTGCCATCAGTTCATCCCCCTGCCACCAGTACACTAGTAGGTGTGAAAACTGCAAGAAAAATGCTGTAAAAAGCAAGAACAACAGCCAGGGTGTAAGCCTTAAGCCTTCATAGTGTAGCTTTGGCAAACTGAGAAAAAAAAAAAAACTATGAAATGGTGCCATACTGACACCCTTTCCCTCTGTCCTGGTGATTAACAGCTTTCAGGAGTCATGTCTTGTCTGTCACTGAAGTGAAACTAAAAGGGATGTTGAGGGAGATAATCCTTGTTCACTCAGCTTCACCAAAAAAAGTAATTACGAGTAGCAGGATGAGTAATAATGAGCAGCAGGACTAATGAAGTTTGTTTTCCTATACATTTGTGTCCCATGGATGGAGGGGAGAGGGAAGAGAAACCCTGCAGATTTTCTGATGTCTCATATTAGATGTGCTGCTTTTAACATGGTTTATACTTTCCTCTTCGCAGCATCTTTCTCAGAGAATGCATCAGACGCGGTAT
This sequence comes from Oxyura jamaicensis, assembly GCF_011077185.1. NCBI lineage: Eukaryota > Metazoa > Chordata > Aves > Anseriformes > Anatidae > Oxyura > Oxyura jamaicensis. The sequence continues at coordinate 43,003,119 of NC_048897.1, read as the reverse complement.
TTCAGAGCTCTGAAAACTTCTGTCTGATTTGGTTGAGGTTGACAAACAGGGTAAAAAATTACTGTGAAGGGCTATTTTTACCAGACTCTCATATATACATATGTATATATATGTGTGTATATATATGTGTGTGTATATATATATACACATATATATATATATGATGGCCCTCCTCCCTACAAACACTGAAGGTCACATGGAGAACATGATCTCATAATTCTCATATTCTTAGGAAATCTGGCTAAAAATACAACATATTTCCACATGAATAGTAAGCTTTGCCTGGGCCCCAGCTGTCACTGAGATGAGAAGGGAGCAGAACAAAGACTGTATGGTGGGAACATGGCATGAAACTTCCCCCTGGGCTTGTTTACATGAGCACAACTTGCCCTCTGGTTGCACCAGCATGACAAATGTTCCCTAAAATAAATGGGCTTAAAGAAAGGGATGGAGATTTCTAATAGGAGCAGAGCATTCAGGCACTGTGAGTGTGCTGCTGTCAGGCTTCGTACCTAAGGTAGAGCCAGGCATTTCTCACTCAGCTTGCATTTGTCATCATGTGCTGTGTCCCCCATCCAGCTGACACGTGAAACTCTTTTGTGCATGACAGAGCACATCATGGCTGATGTGGCCATGTGCTGAACAGGTGTTTTGTGGCTGGTTTCCTGGAGCGGGGACATCACACCCATAACCTGTACCTTAGGGTGAACTGGTACTGTTTCTGTGAGCTAGGGGAAGTAACTTCACCACTCCTCTAGGCCTACTGATAATCTCCAGTCACAAACAAAGCAAGAAGGGAAAAAAATGCAACCAGCAGATTACTGTCTTGCCTTTCTGTGAAAGGGAGGAGAAACTGAGCAGGAAAGGATTGTGAATCTTTCCCAGGGCACAGATGACCTTCCTAAAAGGTGTCTGTATTTAGTACAGAGCAGTTTAGAAGAGAAATCTGGAGAGCATCTTCTCAGTGCCAGCAGTTTTTAAAGTGTCTTCAAAGAGCTAAATAATATTCCAGAGAAGCAAACTTTATTTACAAAGAGAAAATATCAGATTTTACAGGAGAGTCACAGGCAATTAAACTGAAATCCAAGAGACAGGATCAACCTACTGTCAGTTAAACCAAAGCACAGAGCCTATGAAGTATGAGAGTGATTTCCTCATTAGACTCTTACAGAGGAAAGAATAGCATTGTTTAATAATGAAAGTAAGAAACAAAAGCACTAGAAAAATTTAGGCAATTTCTCTAGAAAAGGCTCAGCTGTGTGTCTCCTCCATCACAGATAACAAAGAGCTTATTTTCAATATATGTGTGAAGAGTGGCACCTATTTCATTCGATTAAATCCATCCTAAAAGAGTATCTGAAAGTAAACTCAGCCAAAAGGACAGTCACACCTCTTGGGAAAGCTGAATAACCTGTTGTGAATGATAGCACTTGCAATTTGCTGATGCAAATATGAAAAATATAAGTGCAATAACAATTATTTTAATGTTTTTGATATCTTTGGGGATGTGTTATGTAAACTGAGAATTTGCTGTTCTATAAGGTAATGGGTCAGAAAAAAAAAAAAACACAAACCATGGAACAGTATCTCTGAAGAGAGAAAGTGGTAAAATTTTGACTTCCATGATGCTTTGATCTAAGTTAAACCAGCTTCATTAAAAGCATATCCATATCACTCAAGTCTTACAGCAGGACCTGAGGAAGTAGGAGGAAATAAAATAATGATGCTTTCATCATGTTCTACTAAAAAAAAGAAGTAGGCTTAAGTCTTTTGATTTTTAATTGCCTTTTGATATTTAATTTATTTGATCAAAAGATTCTAGGTTGACTCTAATAGTGCCATTACTTGGCTTTAAAAGTTCTTTGTAGTGGTAAGAGTAATAAAAGAAAATATCACAGATAAGAGTGCATATAATGTAAGAAGCTAGCTTTACTGCAGAGGTAGATTATTATTACAAAACAAATTTGTGCATGAATCTAAAATGCTTGAACTTGATTGCTTTGTTGCCCTTGACTTGAAGAAATATCTTCATTGCAAAAATTAAGTTGGACAAATGTTTCCAGTTGGGCTTTTTATTCAAGCATTATCATGCTTCTCAGTCCCAGGGACAGAATTTAGTGTTTACTCAACTGACTGCTGTGGACTTTATAAAAATGAAAAATGGATGTAGCTGCAAAAGCAGGTTCTTTATTATTCAGTCAAATTCACCTGTGGGAGCAATGAGATTGAAAAATCTATTCACTGTTAGGAAAAAAAAAAAAGCAGAAGTGGAATTTCTGTGAAGCACATCCACCTACAGCTGGTCAGTGTTTTGCGATGACTGCTTCCTCTTTGGAAAGTTCTGCTTTCAGTTTGGTTTCCCTGGGAACGATATGCAAGAAATAGAGTCTGTTGTGCTGTCTAGAGGCTTGACTTCTTCACTAAAATACCCAAAATATTCCCTTGAGACAAAAATGCGTTCATGTCCAGAGATAGCTGATATCCATTGGCCTACCTCATAGAAAGACTTAATTTAACAAGAACAACAATCAACCACACAAACAAACAAAAAAACAAACCAAAACTACAACAAAACAAAACAAAAAACACTTGATCATGTGGCTCACCACTCAGATTGTTTTGTTTCTCTGCTTGGTTTGTCACACAAAGTTGTAACAGAAGGGTCCCAAAATTCTGTTTTCAAGATTAACCACTTCAGGAAGTTTTTTTTTTTTTTTTTCGTTTTTGTTTTTTGTTTTTTTTTTTCCTTCTTTTTCCCTCCCAGACTCAGATTTATTTATTTACTTACTTACTATATTTGTTTTAGTTTCTTTTGCCAAATGAAAAATATCAACAACCCCCCCAAAAGTCATTGCTGATAGACTAAACTTTTCTGTTCTAGTTTGAGTAAATATCTTTGATATAAAAATAAACAGAGAATTACTTGCCTGCTATTGAAGCCTTGTTAAAGCATGCATAGATAGTGTTATTTCTAAGAGGCTGGAGAAAATTCTTTTATTCAAAAAATACATTTACTTCTGATGCCATTTGTCCTTCAAACAACCATTATTCTCATAAAGCCTAACTATTTACATTCATCTGGTTGATATAACACCACTGATTCTCAGCCATACAGCGTACACTGGTGCACAGTAGGCTCTAATCAGAAAATACTACAAACAAAGCAAGTTCCAGTTGCATCCTTGAACTTACTGGAGTTCAAAGTTATTGAGGCAGAGGTGCCAACAGAATCACTGACATGATGAAGGATGCTCATGCTCACTAAACGTGTCGCTAAAATGGGAACTCATTTGGAACAAGAGTGTTGAGTTTTGTGTGGGACATCTGAACTGAAATGGCAAAAGCTAACCCTTCTTAGATATTGAGCATCCTGAGTCCCACTGATGTCCCTAGAAGTTCTGAGTGATAAATACTTCATCCAGGGCACTGAAAAGAGATTATTACAAAAACTACTGAAGTATAAAGACTATAGTTTATTCCAGCGGGCATCAGATCAAGCCCAGTGTGAATGAGCATCAGAGTATGTCTACATAGACTTTTGCAGGCAAAATACAAGTTTCTCGGCCCAATATGTGAGCCAGTTGGATGTATGACAACCCTGAACTGGAAGCCATGTTACTGCATTTAGTGTGGAGCCCAAACTAAAGCCCCTGCTGAAAGACAGAAAATATCAATTTGTGCTCAGCAGCATGCTCATCCAAGGATGCGTAGAGTGAATGCACATATACTTAGAGCGCAAACAGAATGATTTCATGCTTGCCTGCAAAAGACCACGTAGAAAAATGTCCTAACAGGGGAAATGCATCAAAACTCTAATGTGAACACTTAAAATATTCTCTGGACTCAGGGAAACTGAGGAAAACAGAGAGACAGACTCTTTCCTAACACTGCTTTTTCTGATTTGTTTCTTTTCAGATGGAGAGACAAGAGATAGTAAGAGAGGCCTGCAGATGAAAATAAAAAAAAAAATATTAATTGAACTAAATTCCAAAGCCACAAAATGATTGACTTTCACTGGCATAAGCTTTGCAAGCCCCAAAACAATACTGTAAAGTGTTTAATTTTTTCACATCAATTTTAATTAAGCTCTCATTAGGCTCTTGTGCCCCTAGAATTTGGCAGACAAAAGAAGCTGGCTTGCCCAGCAAGTTTCCCAAGCTTGCACAGCTCTATTCCTAAGGAGATTTATCACATTTTTTTCCTCCCCTTGAAAGAACCTTACATGAACCAATTCAAATGAAAAACACATGGACTAAAAAAGACTTCATCATGCCAGATACCTTTTTATATCCAAAGCAGTGAACTTGTAGTCAGTTTGTCCTTTCATGTGTTGTTTTTTCTGGCTTTGGGACCTAAGAATGATTTTTTACTACGTGCAGTAGTAAAACAACATATTATGCAATTCTATTTTTCAGGGAGAACACTATGTAATTCATAGGCTTTGCAATGCCACATTTTCTGTTCAACAAATACATAAAGTGACTTCTCTTCCCCTTGTGGGCAGACATCAAGAAATTTATGTTCAGCAAATGGTATTCCAGCTTACCTAACTTTTTTTTTTTTTTTAACTATTTCAAAAGTGACTGCAGAGTGTAACAATAGACAGCTTGCAAACTGCTGTTTTCTCTCTGTTGTTCAAGAACTTTTCACACAGAATTGATAATATCTTTTATCCTTAGGCTACCAGTCAAAGAATACAGCTGAAAACACAACATACCATGACTAGATTGCAGCCCTGATAAGAGGTCTTTCTATAAAATGCACATGAAGGATTTGTAGCTCTGTTAAAGGAACTCTAAGAAATATACTCACTGGGGTGGTTTTGAAGATGATGCTATCTTCCAAAGAAAGCTTTCATAACTCTTTTGGGTTTCTTATAGCCAATCTGCAAAAGAAAGGTTGATTCAATCACAAAGAACACTTTTTAAATCAATGCCTTCAACTTGTAGCTTCAAATGAACAGTCATAATTCTAAAAGCAAGTTAGTAGCAACTTCATGTTACTGCAAAATATATTCGGAATCTTTACGTTATAGTGCTGGAAAGGCTATGCATTCATCCCCCATGCTTTCATGTGAGCTTAATGTTTGTCTCACCCCAGAGGTGCTGGAGGAATAAATACACTCTAGACTGAATCTGCTGGATCTTATAGCAATTTGTACCTTATGGGCAAACACACCACAGAGCTACTGAGCAAGGGTATGGCTGTGTTCAGGCCCCAAGTAGGAGGCCTGAATGCTAAGCACATTCAGCATGTGGCACAGAGGTGAATCCCCATCCTGTCCTGTGCCTGCTTCTTTACTTTAAGTAATGCTCTTACAAAAAATTAAAGGATAAAGCATAAGAGAAGATATGGCATGAGATAAAAAATGCATTTAATTTTGCATTTTCCTTAGTCCTTCTTGTTACTGAGAAGGACAAAGCTAGCTGGCCATAGTGTCAGCAAGAACACGGATATGATGGGATTTAGTAGTCTTCCCAGAGGACACAGTAGTCTTTCACCTGTTATACAGTCCCCTAAAGAGGTAATCATGTTCTTTCGGCTCTTATTCCCCCTAATCCCTCCAGTTCAGATGGGGCCTGTAATTTCTCTTGCAAGAAGACCTTCCTTTATGAGGGCTCTCTCACACCTGTTCTGCTCGAGGGCTATTGCATTTAGGCTCAAATTTCCAGCTGGGGCTTTTTTGTGTTTCCTATGAGTAACCAGTTCCACAGACAAAGGTGACTGAAATGCCAGTGGCATTTACAAATAAATGGGTTAAGCATACTGAGCATATTATTGAAGTGAATGATATAAGGTGTTATAAGAGAAAGCCAGTTTAAAAGTATTCTATGTCATGTGTACACAGGATAGGAAGTCTCCTGACATTATATGAGATTTCACCAAGTTGCTGCATTTTAAGCTATTTGACAAATGCAAATGTTTTAGACATTATCACTCACCCTGTTTACCACAAGCATCACCAGCAACATTTTTGATCAGAGAGGAAACTATCTGAGCTCAGACAGCTTTCAGTGTTCAACCATGTTAAGCAGGTTAGAAAATAGACAAAAAGATGCAGACAAACTGGTACATCTTTACCATCTTTACCATCCTTTCAGTGCTGTTTTACTTCCTCCTAGCTCTAAGAGCTGAAAGTCATATATTCTTCCTTTATATCTTTACATTACATCTTCTTCATTGTAATGCATGTCAATGACTTTGGGAGTACAGGCAAGCATGGAGGGTCTTTTGAAGTAAAGTAATTTATTCAGTGACACTTCCATATTTTTGTGTTGTAAAGATTACCATAGTCTGTCAGATTATTTGGGAAATTAATCTGAGTAACAAACCAAATAACTTGTTCTTGACCTCCACATCTTCTGTACACTATTTGTTTTGAACTCTGATCATTTTTAACTTGTCCATTTTTTTTTTTGCCTATTTTTTTTTTTTGCCTAGACACATGTTGTAGTTTCTTTTCCTGACTACCTGAGCACAATTTCTTTGATCAGTCTGCTACTGTGAAATCTTCATGTTAATTTAAAATTCACTTTCTGGAAATATTTTGCAATATTTAATTAAAATTTACAGTGAATATCTCTTTTTGCAAGACAGATTACAAGAATACTTACTGGGTGAGACTGCATGGAAACAGTCTGAATAATTTCACTTGACAAGCCAGAACTTTCATAGAAAGTTCAAAGTTTCTTGCCTACCTCTACTTCATCACAATGCATGTACTATGTTACTGTTAGGTGCTCAATAACTGAATTAAATTTCTAAGTACATAGAACACTACATTCTGGGTTAAACACATTTTTTTTGTCATTCTTTTTGTTGTTTTCTGGAATTTGAACAAAGAAAATATTCTAATTTCATCCCAAAGAAATTGAAAGGGTTAGACTGTCCCTTTCCGTAACCTTTTGTTTAAGTCACAGCGGAAAAATAATTGAGATGGGAAAAGTTCATTAGAAATACTATATAACTTAGACAGTTGAGGATTTCTCCCTTCAGAATCTACTTCATATTTTCTGGGGAATTCACTGCCATCTTACACTATTTCTTACTATAAATTTGAAAACTGTTCTAAGCCAGATAATGGCTGCCACATACAATACCTGGGAAGAGAACGGAACTAGCAGAATTGGGAAATGTTAATTGTTGAGACACATGGGTTGCTCCGCAGCAGACCTATCATTTGCCCATAAAACCCCATTGGTTGGGATAGGCATGATGCCAGTCTCCCAAAGTCAGGGAAAACCTGCTATTCTGCCCTTAATACAGCTTGAAGACTTCATTTGAAGATGATCCCTACATCTCTAGGAAACTGGAAGAAATTGAGACAATGGCAAGAAATGTTATTACCAAGACTACCAGCTTCCAGGAAGGGCAGATTCACTCTGCACCTCTCAGGGTACCTGAGCTCAGTAGGTTGCCTCACCAATGCCCTCAGTCTGAAATGAGCAGACTGTTTTCATAGCTGTTGTCCAGTGGCCTCACCAACAGAGAGGCTGGAGTAATTCTAGACTGGGATATTTCAGGCACTGCCATATAAAGGGGATGGTTAAATTTTTTCTCCCAACAGATAGAATAAAATTTGCAGATAAAACACATGGTTTTCATTTCCCCAATATACCTTGTGCAAGTTGAGTTTATTCTGAACTAGTTGACCGCTTCAGGTGGCTAGAGGGAATAATTTCATTGTGCAAATTCCCCGTTAAAGCTTTGCAGTTAAATTTTGTGTGTGAAATAAAAGTACATCTGTGTTTAATTTTACAAGTTTGCCATACATCATAACCTCAGAAGAACCCCTCAACATCATGCAAATTAAAAGCAAGTATTCAGATGATTTGCATACATGTTTTTCTGGGTTAGACATTACATTGGAATGCGTTGGCAGTAAGTGGCTGTGACTAATGTAACAGAGCCTTACATTTAACACATTGCATTATACAGTCTTATGCACAGTAGTGTAATAATTAGTTTGTCAAGATATCACACTCAGTTCAAATTTAAATAGTGTTGCTCTCTGCTGGTTAGTTTTGTGAACTACACATTTGTTTAATATAAAATTACCTATTAAAATGGTCTCAGAAGTAAGACTTCAGGTCCCATTCTACCAGCTGCCATCGAGGCAGAGTGTTTTTGTGAGAAAAAATGAATTAGATGCAACAACTAGTCACATCGATCACATTCCCTCTTTTCTCTGGTATAAGTTAGCGACAAAAATTCTTAGTTCTTATTGTACTGAATTGCTACCTGGCTTCTCATTATCCCATCCTGTATTTGTACATTTGATCATTTCTCTCATTCTTTCTGATTCCCTCTTTCTCTTAGCTTTCCCACCACCTGAATAAATGTTCTGAAGAATAATACTGAAGGACATTTCTTTTCCTAATTTTACAGGAAAGCAGTAGCAGAACTGAATAAAGTGAACTAGTCAGAACATTAGGCATGTTCTGACTACCATTTGGACTGGACTTTTTGGAAGACTATTGCTCCTGATTCTCTGTCAAAGCCTGACTGAGATCTGGAAAGTGATGTGAAGGCAGTTTAGGCAATCATCAGATTTTTTTAGTAGCAAAAAGTTTTGGTTTGCATTTGGGCATCTAAATTCTCTTGACACACCAGCTGACAAGGTTCTTGAGATCTTATAAGCATGTGAGAAGGAGCCTGGAGAGAAGATGATATAATGAGACCATGAAAACCATTTCGTAGTAGAGTACAAAGAGTTTTTTTTTGTTGTTGTTTATTTTTTTTTCTCCGTGCCTCTACTGCAACAATTGCACAAGAGAACAAGTAGTAAAATTTGAAGTTTGTCTAAAATTGCCTTTATTAGTTAAACATATGTTAATGTTTATTTTGGTAATGTAAGTTTTACTGATTCTACACCTTACTTAGACACACAAGTTCTGATACATATTGCCTTTAAGCTTTTTTCATCCTACTTAACTAGGATGTATATCATAAATAACTGTAGTACATGTACATTATTTTGTTGACTGTATGAAACAAAGAGTTATCATAGCAAGTTGTTAGTTAATCACAATTGAAGGAAAGCTTTTTCAGTGTAATTATTGGATAACATAAGTAATTGTGATTTTAAAAAAAATCTTGAATTTGCAGTGAGTTTTAGTATTTACTCATATATTTTAAACACTGTTGAAATTGTATGAATTATAGGCTAAGTCTTTCCCCTCTTTAAGTTTCCAAGTACTGAGAACATTAAGATCCAGATCCTTCCTATCTGATCCTATTGAGGTCACTAGCAAAAGCTCCTTGCTGAGTTTACTTCATCACAGATGTTTGTTGTGTGGATTTGCAGAAGTCTTCAAATACCTCTTAGTCTATTTTTCCTTCCCAAAAGACAGTCCCTGCAAGTCTTCTGAGTTTAATTTTAATTATATGCTTCAGTTGCTGCCATAAAACAAGTTAGTCTTGGCCCTGGTGTCATAGATCGTCAGGAAACATTTTATATGGAGGAGAATCAGTGCACAATGAGTATATGATATAACTTGTGAAAAAGTTGTGCTCTTGGCATACTTAGGCATTATTTCCACTTATTATGGCATTCATTGCCAATGTTTTCCAAAACTGCTAAATCAGGACTTGAGAAGAAAATATATCATGAACAAAGGACAGTATGTATTTAGAATGAGGATTTATTAAGGGGTACCTTGATAAAAACTTAGTATACTACTGTGTGACAAATCGCAAATCAGGACAGTGGTATGCCATGTAGTTTTACTTCAGCAGCAATGAACTACAAATCAATGGGAATTTTGGAAGAGATTTTTTTCAGAAAAGGTTGCAGAGATACTAGATATAAAGTTTTGTTGTTGTTGTTGTTGTTTTCTTTTTTCCTTTACAGCAATCAAAATGTTAGTACAGGTGATTTGTTTTAGGTAAAACAATATAGCTAACTCCTATTTTCCAACTCAAAATAATTATGTTTAGCTATTTGGACCACTCAGATGAGAGATAACCACCTTGGTCCTTTCACCTGGATTCCTGACTAACTTATGAGAATGATTGGTGGCTCTTTCTGCTCATTATCTAGGGGCAGCAGTGGCTCTGCAGTCAACATCACCCTTTCAGACTTTTATACTTCTTTCTGCTTTTTCGAGGTAGACGGAGCCATTTTTTTTCCTAAGGTCAAACCAATGTAAAAGAATGAGATCAAAGAGCAGCAACCAGATCTTTACATCCCCTACTATAAAACCTATCTCCTTACAAAGCAGGGGTAGTATTTGTCTTTGTCTCCAATCCAGACTGGAGTTTGTTTCAGAATTAGGTTATTCCTCCTGAAATCCGTCTTCTTTAGCAATTAGTTTTTATTTGCATTTTATAAAACAAACAAAATCTATGGATGGTATGCCAAAAATTTACCACAATATACACAAGTATGTTGAACTGGATTATAGGAAAGCAAAATGCAGCACAATAACATTTTATTTTTTAAAGTATAACTAAATTACCATGAGAAAACTGGTCAAAAGGAAGTTAAAAAGGAGCAGCTAGAAGGACAATTTTTTTTTTATAGCTCGCATGAACAATGTTTAAAACCACCACATCAGAGGATTGCAGTTAATGAACACTACTAATTAAACAGAACCATTCAACGAAAGCCCAGCTACAAAAAGAAAAGGATCTAGTTTCACATAGCAGCAGAATGAAAGAGTAAAGTAGCTCTAAAAAAAGACATTCTCCCCAAAAGGTGGATATCATATCCCAGTGGGGAAAATAGAAAAGTACATAAATTCTACCAAAGAAAAAGTAAAACAATAATGAAGGCGGCCAAGAAAAAATGAGGTGTATGTTGGTAAAAATCATAGAATTTTTAGAAAGTTGTGAAGAGGAGGAAACCTGCCAGAGAATTTATCTGTTTTGCAAATGATTAAGGTACAAATGGAACTCCTAAAACAGATGAAGCAAAAGGAGAAAATTAACTGAAAACTTCCATTGTCTTTCATGATAGAGAAACTGTTTTGGATAAAAGTTGAGAACAGAAGAGAAATCAATGTATTGTTCTGAATATGTATGTATCTTGAATACATATAGCGTGTAGATCTGGTCTTTTCATAAAGTAGAATTAGAACTAAAGTAGGTGAAGTAGACCTAGAAAAGGTATACAGAAGAACAAGAGTAACCAGATGTTTGGAACAATTTTCACAAAAAGAGAGAACAAACAAAATAATTTTTCAGTTTGTAAAAGAAAGATCTATAAAAATATGAACACAAATAGTAAGCAGGAAAATGCTGATCCTTTCTTTTTACATAGGAGTATGGAGACAGAACTTTCAAAACAATGAAAACAAGTAGTTTTTTAAAGTACTTTCTGTCAACTTAAATATTTACACTCTAGACTCATTGGCACATAATGTCAAAGAGGCAAAAAGTCCATATAAGTTCAAAAGCAAGCAAACAATATTAACAGAGAAATAAACAGATTCAGAGATCTTATGCTAATCAAACATGACAGATCAAAAAATCAGTTCAGAACTTGAAGAGGGGTAAATATAGAAAGGGAAATAGTTATACTAATAACTGGAATGGTCTATAAAATCTCTTTCTATTTTCATCTATCAAATCATCCATTTCTTTATCATTAACAGCAGCAGGACTGTCAGTGATCAACACATCTGTTCTTCTGTACATTTGGTGCTCATTATGCACACCAGCAAAAAAAATTAATGGATATAGAGAATTTTTCGTGTTCTGGATGTTAACAAGGATGGAATGTTTGATAGTGTGTCAAATATTGATGGCATTCCTTTCCTTCACCCCTGCATTCCTTGATATGTTGCCACAAACACAAATATTTCATTCAATAAATTTAAACTTCATGACACTACCATGATTTGACTTGTTCTTTGCTTTCTTCTATGCACCTTGCTTTAAATGGGATTTTTGCCTTAAGTTGCTCTTTCCTGCCTGAGTCAATTTGCTTCCCTGCCCAGAAAACTTCCTATAGTATCTAGTTGTTAGCTTCTAACAATTTCTTCCAGAGGGCAGACAGAGACAGAATCTGTACGTTTTCATCAATATTAGATCAACCAATTCAGCTCTGGCCTTGCACACTGGTCTGTTTCCCAGTGTTCACCAGTTCCACATCTGAAAAACCTGCCGTTGTGCTCATGACAGTAGGTAACTTCTCGTTTTAAGTGTCTCTGGATATATTTTAAGGAATGCCTGCTGACACTGTCAAAACATTGACTTTTATTTATTTATTTACGTATGAGAATGTGTGCCTTCCCCTCAGGGGTAGACCTTTTTCCCATCCTCCACTTGCCTTCTTATCCTCTGTTTTGCTGGGGTTTGTGCTCCGAGTGTACCTTTTGATATGCTGCTTGACAGTCACCATTGCATTTCCTGGGCCAGCATTGTATCTTAAGGCACTTATAACATTAGGCCATTTTCTGCTAACAACATGATGTAAAATGAGCTTCTCCACATGGAAACAGCCCTCAGGAGAGCAAGTTCCTTCCAACTGGCTTCATTTTTTTTTTTTTTTTTTTTTTTAAACTGAAGCAGTGTGATTGTCTCTGTGTTATACTAACATATCTTGCAATTTTTCAATACTGCTTCTGTTACTTTTGGTAATTTCAGAGTTTTGGGCCAGATTACGTTCTCCTTTGCCAACAATCAGCCTTTGAAATCTCTCCTTATTAATACCATAAACCAATTTATATTATAGCATGCCCTCTAGGACATTTCTAAATGAACAACATTCAGTTAGCCTTCATCCTAGCACACAGAGTTACAGTTTCTTCTTGCTTCTCATTATGAAATTTAACACATCCTACAGAAAAGCTTAGCTTTTCTGAGATAACTCTGAAGATCTTTGCAAGGCCTCTAAATTATTACCTTAAAAAGACAGGCTGGAATAAAGCATGTCCTGGGGCATCTTTCTGCCCCCAGACAAGAGCAGTTCTACCTGATTGAGCTGTTGTTTTTCTGAGACTTTAACAAACTGAGTAGGAGGAAGTTTTACTGCCATTGATTAAAAGCTTTTCTTTATCTGTAAATCTGGTGTGCAAGAATAGGGCAATCACAGCTTTCATAAACTGCTGCCAGCCCTTGTTTGCTTCATTGCCCATGTTCAGTCTTTGTAAAAAAAAAAAAAAAAAAAAAAAAAAAAAAAAAAAAAAAAAGGAAAAAAAGAAAGAAAAAAAATCTGTTGCTGTGATTATTACTTCCCCTACTCACACTAGTTTTGAAATGGGATCAGTCAGCTACTCACACTAGTTTTGAAATGGGATCAGTCAGCTATACTCCATAACCAAGTTCTCCTGTAACTAAAAGGTAAAAAAAGCTGCTTGCTCCTATCCCTTACCTGCAGAAATCTGACCGGTTAATCATGTTTGCTGCAGAATCCCAATTCTGGTGCCTTTCCTCCAGCTCTGGGCCTGGTGTTCCAGCATGCCCGTCTCTTGGCAACTCCCCTCTCCTTTTTCGGAAGGCAAAGTTCACTTTAGTCATAAAGGAAGTAGATACAGCTGGGACAGAAACTCATAGGCCTGGTTGTTATTGCTCAACTTGGGTGCCTGTTTCACTTGAAAACAACAACAACAACAACAAAACCACAACCAAACAACAAAACCTTAAGGCTTTTAGCATTTCTTCTCTCTGAACTGTTGTGAGCAGACTGTATATTTGGCTGGATAATTTTTGTATCTCCTTTGGCCTTGTCTTTTTCAGCTTGCCTCGTAATTACTCAGAGAGGCTTTACCAAGGTTTTTGTATCTGGTATCACAGATGTAACACAGAACTCAAGGGAGATGACATATTTTGGATCTCGTTTAGACTTGGCTTCCCAGAGAAACATTTACTGTTACAGTTTTACTTTGTAACTTAATCCATTTTTATATTCAGCTCTGAACTCTGCAAATGTTAAGGAGCAAAGCTTTCCGACCTCCCCAAGAGGGAGCATTTTATGTACAATGGAGTTACAGGATAGAGTAGTGAAAAGATTTCAGTCACAGAGTCCATACTAGCCTGGACCCTCTCTGCTGATCACTAAACAAAGCACATCTTCTGCACTCTGTACCTTCAGCTGTCTGAAAAGCCTCATCTCCTAGAAGTGGTGGTGCCACCAAGTTATACAAACTGCATGAGCAATGGATGACAGATGTACTACAAAATGTCTGTGGCCTGGATAGATGGGTCTTTGACCTAACAAATCTGACAAAGAACTCCCATTCTGTACTTGCAGCTACTTCTCACCTCTGCACATGCAGGATTAAATAATAATCTTAAAAAATGTCCAGATACTTTTCTATCTACATTAGAATTACCCACCTTATATGCTCCATAGTAGATCTCATTTTAAAAAATAATTATTATGAAAAAACAGAGTCCCTAAAAGACTGGTACTAGGACAAGCTGTAAACAACATCTTCATCAGTCATCTGGAGAAAGGGTTGCCCAGGGAAATTGCCAAGTTTGCAGCTGATATTATATTTTTTCAGATCATCAGATGCCCAAGTTGTAGTGAAGAACCCCAGAAAGACTTCACTGAACTGACTGAGTGGGCAGGCAGGAGGTGGGGATGGAACTGCATTGCTGAAAATATTAGGTTGGGCATCAAAGGAAAAGCAATCTAAACACTGCTTATGTGAAGCTGAGTTTCAAACAGGCAGCTACAATTCTGGAGGGAATTCTTGAAGTAATCACTGACGATTCTCCACAACCACCAGTTCAGTGTGTAAGAAAACAACAAAATGTTAGGCATCAGCCAGGAGGAGAACCGAGAGCAAAGCAGATTGCCATTTTCCTTGATGCATTTCTTGTTGAGTACTCTGTACAGTTCTGAACTCTTCATCTCATAAAGGACATAGTTGAGTTAGAAAATGTACAAAAAAAAAGCAAATAAAATGACTCATAAAATGGATTAGCTGCCATATGGATGGAGACTCTTCAATGTGGAGAGGAGAAAGTTGACAGAAATACAATGCAGACAAAATTCTGATGGTGTTTCTGTCCAAGGACCCTGTGGACTCTGCTCCATGCAGGATTTTCAAATCACTGTATTTAGCTTGTCCTGAGGCTTATTCATTCTTTCCTGGGTTTTTCTTGTTCCTTCATGGTGGTAAAAGGTTCAACCGCTTTGTGTCTGGATGTGCAAATGGATAAAGAAATAGTTGTAAAAGATAATGATGGGATAAAGATATATCCCCAAGATATGGTTTAAACTGAACTACCTAGATGTTTTGCAGCCTACCAACATAGAGTAGGGGGTGAGGAGGTCTGAGGAGGAGGTCTTCAGGGCCAGAAGAGTCTGGGGGCTCCCCTCCCACAGGAGTTGCCCAAGATAGGAAAGGCTTATGGGATTCCAGGCAGCCTTAATTTCATGAAGGTGGCTATGTAGAATTAGTGTAGATGGGGGACTGGGAAAACAGAATACATCAGAGGAGCAGGGACTTCAGAGCACCAGTGAACAGGGCTGTCAAGAGGCATCTGCTCTGACATCCTCCACAAGTCATTCTGTGTGTGGGGACTGTGGTAGCAGATGTTGTGCCAGTTGGATTGTGAAACTGAACATGTAGGGCATTTGCCTTATTCTTCCTCAGCAAAATCAAAGCAAATTTTCATCTCATTTCCAAAGACTTACATAGATCAACATTGCATATGGCACAGTAAGATTGAAAGAAAATTTTAATGAGGAATTTGAAGTATCTTCAGCAAGATGGCAATCTTTCTCAAAGATCTTCCTACATGGCAAGATGGAGCAGGGACATAAGATGTTTGTTTATTTAACTTTCTATTACAGGTCATTTATTTCTGATAGGTTATTCAAGCTTGTCTAAACACTAAGAGAGACTGAGAGTCTGTGGTACTCAATGGAGAGTGGCATGAGAGTATAGATGTAGGTGGTTGTGGTGGGAAAAATCAAACAGGCAATTAGCAAAAGTCCTGCAGTACACTCTGTTCAGAGGTTATGGAGAAACTACATGTAACAGAACACATTATAAAGTCAGAGTGGGTAACTACAAGAAACCACAAGAAACTAAAAGAAGGAGCATCTCCTTCCCTCTGCCTAGGTTCTTCTGGGGTGATCCACCTTGCCTTACAAACGTTACTGAAGAGCCCCAGACACAGTCAAGTGTCTGTGTAGTGCACAAGATAGCATAAAATTATACCAAAAAAGACTCAATTTCATAATTCTTACAAAGATACGAACTGTATGGAGAATGCCAGAGAAAAAATGAGAGGTGCTGCATGACCAGAAAATGATAGCCTAAAAATACAGTAGTGTTTACCTTTTTTGACAGACAGGCAGCAGTAAAGCCATCATCAGGCAGAGACTGTGAACAGTTACTGTTCATATTTGTGACAGTGAATTAATTTTCTGCTATTGCCATGGCCCTCAAGTTCTAATACACTTTTCCTTGAGTGTAATTTGAAATGAATTTGCAGATGATATCAATAGATCATTTGATGTCTCTAGCATGTTATTTTTTTTCCCTTGTAAATAATGTGTTCTCTTTTTCCATGCCCTCTGTATGAGATCAACATTGCAATTTGCTTAGCTTTTTCCTTGCATGGCTGATAGCAATCAGGCACTTTGAACAATCTATGTAGGTCATTGCAAAGCTAATTAATCCTGCTTTTCAGGCTGAAAACTATTTTCAAGGAAATATGTTCTAAAACAGCTGTCCCAAGGATTTTAAATAGGTTACAATAATATGCACATTTAATGCATTACCATTATTTCTAGCAAATAAAATTGAGATTCATTGACAAGACTGAAACAGCAATGCTGAGGATGACACAATTCAAGATATCTATTTCCTAAGTAAGAGAAGGGAAATTAAAAAGCTAATCATTTATATGTTTATGAATGAGCAGTGTAAAAGAAAACCAGGAATACAAGACAGCCATGGAAGATGTCTGAGTTAGTATTTTCTTACAGAAGGGCAGCATTTGAACTTAGGTCCTTAAGGAGGTGTTATTATGTCAATATAATAGCTTTGCCATGCTCAGCACGAGTTTACTCATCTGTCAAATGCTTTTCTTGGTATGCTGTCATCCAACTTTAAATTTAAGAGGTCTGTGAATTCAAAAAGGTATAGAGTTTGTGTTGGATTCTTGGTTTTATACTGGTATCACCACTTGTTTATTTCATTTTTCAGTTAAGAGACTTTTTTTTTTTTTTTTTTTTCCTCAGAGCATTGAGCAGGGTGGCAAGAGAGAAATAAATCTGCAAAACCTTCACATGGTTCCTATAATATTCTCTCCCTCTGTCCCCCAAGCTGGCAATCTCAGCTTTGCCAAACTTCAGAGTTTGCCCAGTGTTGACTGTCAGTGTCTGTTGAGCTACAAGACAGTTAATAGCCAAGTTTCATGCATGCAACAGAAACAATCTTCTTATCTGGCACAGTCAGCTCTGCTTACTTTTTAGCAAAAGCATCATGGAGAGCAGTCAATATCAAGCATGGACATATCCAGCATATGAATAGATTAGACAGCCATCCTAGGAACCATGAACTCCACACTCAGTAATGTATCTCCAATAGTGTTTTTGGAGTGTTTCTCCATCTCTGCTTCATGAGTCATTGGTAGAGTTTAATACATCGGTCTGTGAAATTAGAAAGAAACCACACATACTCTCCAAACTTCCAAACAGACTTTCCTTTCATTTTGTAATAAACGAACATTTAAACTTTAGCCTAATTTTTAGTTGCTTTTAAATGAAGACAATTGTGGGAACACTGTCGAGATGGTCTGTGGATTTTTTTTATTATTATAATTTATTTTTTTTCTGAAAACATCCTCATAGTCATTCAATAAAATGAAATTAGGAAACACTGGCCTACATAGTGGATATTTAGAATCAGGCTATCTTGAAGGATTACAACATCAGGAGCTAAGAGATATATGTTTTTAAGAAGGACAGACTGTCTAAGGTGTTAGGTTTATAGAAGAAAATTAAGTCTATAGAAGTTATTTTTCTGTAAAAAATGAATTAGATCTTTCCCATTGCCTGACAGTGACTACTACACTGGCTCCCAAAAAAATCATATGAGATGACATTCCAAATTCATGAGGAAACATAAAGCCACTGCTGAATTCAGTCCCCCTATTTTGCCTGTACCACTTCTCCTGCAGTGTTATTTTGATTCCATCCATTCCTTCCATCTCCCCAGTATTGCCAGAGGGAGAAGAAGGGAGGAAAGTTTCAGGGCCATTTCAAGCATCTGGTGTCACAGTGCAACTCAAGGTTTGATCACATTTTCCTTGAATTTTAATTTTCATTATTTGAAGTACTAAAAGTTTGGTGTGATTAGATGGTTTTAAAAAGTTAATGAACCTGCTTCTCAAAGTGTTTCATGTCTGAACAGATGCCACAGCCTTGAATGAAGAAAGTACGTTGTGGGCTGTTCTATACCATTATACTGGATATTGGCCTTTGCTCCCCAGACTCTGATTGTGAACCCCCCTCCTCCTTTTCCAGAGCACATCCCTGACAGACATTTTGATACTGTAGCTCTTTCCCAGGGTCTGTGAGTGCCTGTCCCCCTCCACAATGATGACAGCACTGCTCCCCTTGAAGGTGGCAACAATGAATTTATGTTCCTTTATGTTCATAGCTCTCAGACTAAATCTCTGCATGCTTGGCTGGAGGCCGGAAAAAGCAGTATACTAAAGATCAAGATGGGAAACATCACCATTTTATTTTGCATTTTGAAAATAAAATTGATCTATTTTTTTGCACTCATCAGAACAAGTTAGGCACTGTAGCCCAGGAAGTTCAGGGGACTGTGTTCTGCCCATCCATAGGGTCCTGTACTCATTGCACAGCCATGCACAATTACAGCAGACTGCACACAGGATACTGAGGTACTCCTTTTCAGTCCTACATTCCTAAAATCTCAGAATTGTGAATCTAGGTTTCATGGTGTTACCTAACTCATGCTTACAGTTAGAGGCCTAAGCCCAGGCAGGACACAGGCAGAATTTGAGATATGGCTGCAGAAGGCTTTTTTTTTTTTTTTTTTTTTTTTTTTTTTCCCCAGACAAGCTGTTTCAGGTCATGCACTGGCTTTGCACCTCTCCCATTCACTCACTGTTATAGTTGCTTCAGAGCCCCTGATGTGAAGTGGAAAAACCTCAGCAGAATCATGCCTCAGTCTCTTCAATGACCTGCGACCAGGTCACTGAGGTGATCTGAACAGTTTATTCACAATTTATAAGAGACTTCACCAAATGTGAGAAGTGTTAACCAGGGGAACAAAAAAAAAAAAAAAAAAAAAAAAAAAAAGCAGCTCTGATAAGCATTTCAGCATTGCTCATTTGCACAGATGGTTGAACTGGAGGGAATATGCAGAAAGAAGATAGATCCTGAACATACCCTGGAAACATTTTTTCACCCAAACAGAAGCTGCCAAATAAGAAAGATTGCTGATGCAGCAGTGTAGATGCCAGGTTAAGGCAGTAAACAACTGGGTGCCATTGCAGTGAAAACACATTATTAAGACAATGAAAATTTTTTAAAGAAATAAACGACAACAACAACAAAAAACAGTTTTTTAACTCCCACGTCTACTTTCTAATGTGTTCTTCACTCAGCAAGACCTTGGATCCAGCTTCTAGTGTACTGCTTTTCAAACAGATGCTGGTGAAGAGCACACCATGCTCTCATAAGCAGGACAGAAAGAACATAAATCACTTATCAACCTAAAATATGTATGGCCCCTGAAAAAAATACATAGTTTGAAGGGTTCCAAATCTGCCTGTTCAAATAAATGACATGCAGACTTTGCAAGGGTCTAAATTCTTTAAATTATACCTTGGTATATTTTTTTCCTCTCCCATGAAACTGATAAAATGAATTTGATAAACTACACATGTAAAACCATTACATAAAGATTTCTCATCAGTTAACAGTTAGAAACATTAGACTGAAAGCGACTTTCTAGTCTCAGATCCCAGTCCTGTGCTACCACAGACAGCCATCTTTTAAACACTGCTGAAAAGTAGTTTATCTATGTCTGGAAACTATTTGGTGATTCATTTATTTTTTCTCTGTTGTGCCTCCCTGAAAGCATTAGAACATATACAAAAACTATACAAAACCATTTTCCTCTCTAACTGAAAGTCACATTAAGCTGCCTCAGGTGATTATTGACTTAGACATTATTTAGTTATATTGAGGAGGACATGGGCTCAGTTCTACAAAGGCCTATCAAACCAGATAAATGGATTTTGCTGTAAGGGTACAGAGCACTGGAATTGCAATGACAAAGTAACTGCAGTTTGAGTTTGCTGTCCAAGAGATTACCAATTCTAGGGTTTAAATATGACTAATATTCTAACTTCAGTACACTTGGTTGTACATGGGCATATGTACAAACACACTAATTCTTCTACTTGCACTGTAAAAAATTGGATTCATACATTGAGTTTTGAGTTTTTCAGTCATATGAACTAGTGATAATTACAAGCATTCTAAAGTGTATGTCAGCATAATTCCATTGTAACTGTAGTGATGAAAGTCTTGGCTTTTACAAACACAGTAGCAAAACTTCCATTGTCCTCACTAAGTTTGGGTTTCCCTTGCTATAAAACTTGACTAGTAATATGCCATTAATTGTTCATTATCTATTGACTAGAACTGTTTTGTTTAGCAGGATGCACAAGGTCCTTACGCTTCTTCAGTGCTCTCCCTGTGGTCCTGGAGCACAGACCTGGAAAGTGTAGATCAGATTCATTGCATGAATGAGCTGTTAATCCAGTTTAACATTAATCCATTATGTGCTTCCTTAGTGTGACACTTGAAACATACGTTAAAGGGGTTCTGAAACAGATAATGAGTATTTATTGAGTAGGTAAAGAAAATAGGAGAATCACAAACATCCTGTATGAAAAAAAGGAGATTGTGATGGAGGTAGAAGCCAGGCAATTTCTGTGACTGGCTACTTCTATTTTCCCCTTCTTTCCCTGGTTAATGAGAATCTGGACTGTATCTCATTGTAGACCATATTGCTGTAATGGAACAAACTCTCCCTTGGAAGAGAAGAGGTACTGTCTATGTTTAATTGAGCATCCCTTTAATCAAGTATCATTTATGTAGTACATGATGTTTAAAATTTAACCATTGAGTATAAGATCTATAGTAATAGGGAAGAGGTTGAAAAAAAGGAAAAGGAAAAAGGAAAAACTAAAAGTCAGGAAACAAAATGTGGCAGTATTGGCAGCTGTCTTTGCAAGGGCTCAGGCTCCATCTAGGGGATGAGGTTTTAAAGAAGGCCAGGGTGTGGAAGAGGTCGAGGAACAGAAAGAGGATCAGGCATTAGGATTCTGTTGGCAAAAGATTAGTGTGTCTAAAAGGAAAAGGGACACTGGAAAAATAAATGTCCAAAAGGACAATATAATTGGTTTCCTATCCCCACTATAACCCTGTACCAGGGGAATTGATTGGGATTGTGGAGGGGGACTCAGGTTGGTGGGGACTGGGGGTTGAGGAACTGATTTCCCCAGCTGGTTGACATTAAGGTGGGGAGTGATGTAATCAAATTGCTAGTTGATACAGGAGCAACTTAGTACTGAACAGCTGTAGGGTATGTACATGAGTAAGTATTAAATAACTGTAGTTGGGGCAACAGGAAAACAAGAAGTTAGACCATTTTTTCAGCCAATTAAGTGTAAAATTAGTAGCAAAATGTTTATGAGTTTTTATATGCCCAGTGCCTCTGACCGGAAGAAACATGTTAAATAAATGTGGGGCACAAATAGATGAAAACAAGATGAGAATTCACTTCTCACACAATAATGCCTGGGAGGTGCAAATGTATATAGCGCAAGAATTCATTAAGACACTGGAAAGCAAGAATAAGGAATCATCAAGCAATTCTGTCTCTGAAATAGAGGATGCTGTAACCCCTTTCATATGGGCAACTGAGAAACCTGGAAAAGCATATCAGCTGAACTGGAAAAAATAATGCTAAACCAGGAGTCAAGCCAGTAATATGAAAACAGTATCCTATGAAGCAGGAGGCTCTAGTTGGACTGGAACGTATTTGAACTCATCCACCCTAAGAGACCTGAGCCTTAGAACTGTCAAAAGGAAAATGAGCCAGCATTTATACAGATTCAAACTATGCTTTTGGAGTAATACATGCACATGGTGCAATTTGGAAAGAGAGAGGATTGCTATCACCAGGAGGGAATCCTATAAATTATAGCAAAGAGATTTTGAGGTTGCTTGAAGCCGTTAATAAACCAAAGGAAACAGCAGTGATACATTGCAGTGCACATCAGCTGGGACAGAGTGTCATAATCAAAGGAAATAGCTGATGAAGTCATGAAAAGAGTTGCTTTACTTACAGAAATAACAGCCTTAGTTCCAGAAATAACTTTTGATATCAAGGTTGCCGAATACATAGGAAAAAAAAAAAAAAAAAGGTGTTAGCTGTTTTCTTATACTGTATTAAGACCTCTGAAGGATCGTGGAGAATTCCAGGTGGACAATCTATAGTTACTCCCCAAGTAATAAGAGAGATCATGAAAAAAATATATTGTACCACTCATATGGGAGCTGAAGCTCTAGTAGAAATGGTCAAAACATATGCAAAAAAAAACATTAATATGTTAAAAATCACCAAAGGTATTACCCAGGGATGTGAGATTTCTTTGAAAAATAATCAAAAATTTCATAAAAGACCTTTGCCAGGAGAGGCAAAAAGAGGCTTTGTACCTGGGAGCTTTGTACCATGATTTTTCAGAATTATACAAGTGTGAGTGGTATAAATATTTTTTGGTAATTGTTGATACCTTTTCAGACTGGCCAGAAGCTTTCCCTTGTCACACCAACAAAGCTAAGCAATGAAGCTTTATTATTAAAAGAAATAATACCTAGATTCAGAGTCCCTGAGGTATTCTCATCAGATAGGGGACCACATTTTGTAACAGAAGTTATTCAAGAAGTTTCAAAATTTTCACAGATTAGATGGGATTTACACATTCTGTGGAGACCAGAGTCTAGTGGGAAAATAGAAAGGATGAATCAAACAATTAAGCAACGTATTAGAAAATTATGACAAGAAATCCAGATGAAGTGGACAAAGGTTTTAATTCCTGGATAAATAGAAATAGCCATGAATTACCATACCTTGAAAAATATTGCCTGTGTGGTGATGAAGGATATAAACTTTGCCTCACAGGCAAAACAGTAGCTATTGGAATTGAAATGACTCAGATTTGAGAAACTGCTTTGGAGAATCAGGCAATTTAGGTTAGATTATTAACTATTTAGGTTATTTACTATTATAGATTATTTACTATTAAGATAAAAATATGATTGTGAGGATTTCAAAGGGATGTGTTGTTTTAATCTCTAAAAATATCAGTAATTAAAGGAATTGGCTTCCAAAGTTTCTGAAAAAGGAAGGATTGGATCTTTCTTGGTTAACCTCATGGCTCCCTAATATAGGGTAGCTTAAATAGCTATCTGTGATTATTTTGTTGATCATTTTAGTGATTATAGTTACTAACTCTCGGATTCAATGTGTACCTCTTTGCATCCCAAGGAGATGTGAAAGAACGAATTGAGACTTAAAGGTGTTAAAACAAATTAAGACTCAAAAAGGGGGGAGATAACTGATATGGACAAGCTCTCCCTTGGAAGAGAAGAGGTATTGTCTATGTTTAATTGAGCATCCCTTTAATGAAATACTATTTATGTAGTACATGATGTTTAATATTTAACCTAGGCTGCCTTTGATCAAGGACAAATGCTTCTTCTGGAAGAAACAAAGGAAAGCTGGTGAGATAAAGTATCCTTATGTTTTCCTTAGGTGACATGTGACCATACAAAGATAAAAGAGGTTTGGGTACTTCATAAGAGAAGACCATCAAGGACCACCAAAGACCCCCAAAGAAAGGAAGGCATACACAGAAGGGCCTGAAAAGGAGCCATGAAGAATGATGCCACGTAATTATGCAACTCAAGTAGATTATAATGAATATGTATTATATAGATAGATAGAATATGCATTAATTTAATGTATAAATGTAATGAACAAGCTGGCATTGGATGTGCTTGACTTGTGGAAATCTCCCTGAGTACCCAGGCCTGAATAAAAACAATATATCTCCTGAGTGTGTGAGAACTGGCTTATTGCACACTGGGTAAATGATCTGCTTTTTCAGACAATATTGACTATTGTCTGAAATAACATTTTTTTTGTAGATAATGGAAATAGTTGTGGATATATGTTTAATGTCCCATTGACTTCAGGTGATTCTGTCTAGCAGATAGATGAAAGGAATGAAAAGCTGTAAATCATGACTAGGCATCCCATGAGAAATTCCAGTATCCCTATTGTAATGAATAACTTTAGCAGTTGAAGTGTTTGCAGAAACATTTGTTTTTAAAGATATTAGAGAATGCCCATGGAAAATAAGTCAAAAGAGTCATTATATTGACCACAAATCTCTTTAGAGAATTGGTTCCAGCTTTCTGGGAGCAGAAAATGGCCATGTGACCCAGTCATCCTACAAAAATTACTGTATAAACTGAATTTTAAACACTGATATCTCACACTAAACTAAATCTATAAAACAAAATAGGTCTGGGAATGCTTGCAGGTACTTTAATTCAACCCACACTCTTCATTCTCTCCATCTCTTTTATTCTTTTATTCCATTATATTAAACCGAATGGATAACTCAACCAATTAAAGACAGACTAATTTTCCTTGCATAAGAAATTACACTGGTGTCATTAGACTTGTTATAAAAAAGCAGGATATCTGTCCTATATTTTATTTAAGGTTTATATCAAAATTCAGCATTTTGATATTGGTATAATATAGAAAGGGGTATATGGATTAGAAAGGTGAACATAAAAGTTCCAGAAGATTAAAATATTTACTGCTTGACAAAGACATACATAATTAAGCTGGCACCACTTTACTACAAATACATGTTTGGAAGTTTAGATTTAGAAAGATTTTAAAGGATTATTTTTATTAAAATGTCTCAGGTTGCTAGAAATAGACCTCATGGTAGACAAATATTAAACCCCACACAAGGTCACATACTTCCTACCTTTTGAATAAAGAAAAGCATTTTGAACTACACCCCCCCCCCCCCCCCCCAATCCCTTCACCCCCTCCTTCACCCCCTTTTGTGTCTTTGTTCTAAATAAACCCAAAAGCATTAGGCAGCTCATTTCCAGGGCCTTTCTGCTTCCCGCATCCCTACAGCTTAAGATTCAATTTCTAGAAGCAACAGATAATTGGGGATCTTTTGAAATCAAGTACTTGTATTTACTATTTTTAGTCACATTAATAATGATGAACTGAAATTCTTTCCAGAATTTCACCTCTTCAGCTTAGGAATGGGTGGTCAAAATCTGTAATAACTTCTTGTTTTGTGTTTTATGTTAATGGCTAAAGAACTGCTTGCTAGTCTAATTGAAGCTGGTAATATTTCCATGTCTTATTTCAGCTGGCAGGTACTGTAGCAACCAAGGTCATGTAAGAATGTTTCAACATATGATAACAGCTGTGGCTGTGATTGCAATATTTTCTGTAGATGGTTTATTCATCTTTAGATAACAGTCATGATTATTAGGGGACTAATTGGACCTTCAAATGGTTCATCTTAGACAGTGGATGAATTACAAGAGAAAAGTTTAGTGTAACTTAGGGATTCTCTATTTTCCACTCTTTGCCAGCTCTCAAGGTTTTCTTTAATGTAAGAAAACATGTCATTTCTTTATTTACCTTCTGCCAAAGCATTTCTTCATCTCCTACTTGACAGGAGTTTCCATCTTTCAGATCTTCTGAATGTCATCTTTCTACAATGTGTAGTGCTATTAACAGAAATCTGAGTTCAGATTATAATATTTAAATGCCTGGTATGTTGTACAGTTCATGACATCAGACTTAACTTATCACTGGACAGACTCACACGTATTTGTAGAAGGACAGTAAGACTGAATACAATGAGTTATTGAGTGAGGGTACACTGACAACTGAGCATTATTATTTACTTCTTTATGATCAACATCACACTCTGATGCTCCAAATCACAGTACCAAACATGTTTGTATCCCAAGAAACTGGAAAAAAAAGAAATGAACAAAAAGTTACCAGGGAGAAACAGACTATAAAGATCCCAGAGTAATTACTACTGCTTATACCAGTGCTGTAATATACCTTGCTCTTGTGAGTATGATAGGATGGTATGAGAGGCCAAGTGCAGAGGTAACACAGAATTGTTCTGATCCTGCAACCAGAAGTCTGTCCTGGAAGACAGCACACTAAACTAGGTAGTTTAAACTGCTTTTCTGTGTTTTGTCAAGTTAGGGCTATATGACTTGTCCATTGATTTTGGAAGTAACATTTGGAGACCGAAGTACTATGCAGGTGACAGAATATGTCTCTTACAGGATATCTTGGAAGCTAATATGAAATATTCTCTGTGTTCCCTTAGTGACTCGGAGCAATTTGTCATTACATAATACTCCTAATAACAACAAGAACTGTAGTAGGAACAGGCTGGTGTTTCTGTAAAGATTTAGAGTACCCAATAATATCATTTAACAGCCCATCAGTATTTAAGTATACAGTCCTGAAGCCTTTCAGCACATAATAGTTATTGAACCTATGATATTAGATACCAAAATTCATGCACAACAATTCAGCTATTAAACAAACCAAAACCAAACCAAACCAAACCAAACCACCACCCACCCATTAGTCTTGCTGGATTTCTACATCATAATCTGTTCTTTTACTTCCTTTCTCTGGAAATATGTATTCTTTTGTTTCAGCTGCAGCCACAAAAAAAGGCTAGACTAAAAGGATACTGATGTCTTACATAATAGAAATTTTTTCACTATCTGATCTTTATTCTTTCTAGGCTGGTTTTGCAAGTTATTTAAGGACACCTTAAAGTTACAGTACTTTAGAGCACAGCCACAGTAGACACAGTTCTAATGTTATGTTTGGGATATCTATATAATCTTAACAAACATTACAGGGTATGGTTACCATGCCACCTTTGAATATGTTACAATCAACATATTATGTTTCATCCAATTATATACATGTGTATACATAAGATTTTGCTAAAGCAGTACTACTGGATGGCATTTGTGCTTTGGTGGGTTTAAAGACCTAGTGGGCTGAAATCCACTGTCATAAGATGAGGTAACATTCCATCCCCATACCCCCTTTTAATCACAGTAAGACATTGCCAGGCTTTGATATTCTTAAGTCCCTCTACTCAGATGCAGTAGAGTGGAAGACATGCTATTGATTGGAATAAAATTTTATTTAAGAATAACTGTCTAAGAGGAGAGATGGAACAAAAAGAAGTTGATAGCAACTAGCAGATGAAAAACATGAGATATGAATAAGTGAAGAACTAAAAGGGAACAGGACTTACATATAACCAAACAATACATTTGGACTGGAATGTAAACCTTATTCACTCACCAAAACCTGTCAGTATAGCCTGATCAATGTGCACTCTTACCACAGACAAGAAGAGCAAATACCTTAGAAAATTGCATTGATGAAAGTATTCCAGTTCTTAGCCTAAACAGCAGGAAAAGTCAGGCAGGTTTGCAGTGGAGCAGGGCTGAACACAAAGACATCACTTCACAAGGGCATATCAGACAGGCTTTATTTCCTATCATTATAAATAACCAGAGAAAAGTACACTAAAAGGACCAATTGAAATGGCAGGTAAGAAGTAAGGGTCTACAAGAGAGCCTTGGACAGTTCTAAACAACACCTGGAGGGACACCCTGCTGCAGTCTGGGGAAGAGACTGTCCCTCTCAGTATCATGCTCTTTAGATGTAGTGCTGTTGAACTCAATGTCAAAGACAAGTCCAATTGGTTGTTTGTACAAGAGCCATTAAATAAAAGAAGATCTTACTTAGTAGATGCTCATGGATGTCAGAAATACTTTCTGAAAACATCACCTTTTCATTCTAAAAAGCATACACTGCCTAGCCAAATGTCCTTTCAAACCTACCTCTACAGATTTTATGAATAGACATCACTTTTCATTTGAAACATTCCTTTAGGAAAAATAAATAAGGATATGAAAGGAAATGACTAGAACAAGGGCTAAAATTAAGAACTGAAGGTTGAACTTCACAGTTACCTTAAGCGGATTATTGAAACTTGGTTTCTTAATTTACTGATCTTTTACAATAAGGATAATCTTTATCCACAGGGTTTTGTGAATGGAATTTGTAAATTGCCCCGAGGGCTTCTCCATGAAAGTCCTATAATCTTGAAATGCAAAGCTTTATTAAAAAGTATTAGTATGTCTAAAATGCAGGTAAATCAAACATAAAAGCTGCTAGGTTATGATTTAAAACATTTATGCATAGTTGTTAATATAGTGAATCAGTAATTACAATAAGCCAATATACATGGATGGCTATAAGACTTCCAGAAAGTCATAACCAGAACTATCACTCAATAACACTGATTTTTTTTAATACATAAATTAGAAAATATACTAAAATACAATGAAATCTAAAATATTAACTTAATATCTTCAGTATTTAATATTTAATTGTCATTGTTATTCTATTACACTCCTATCATGATGAGCATTTTCAAAGTTTAAATTGTCCTGAAAGACATAAAACCCTAAGTGTCTTATAGGAAACTTGTTTAAAAAATATGTTATTATATTTTAAATTTACAGAATAAGATACTACCAGTGTAATGTCTTATACTATTTCCAGTTCCTGTTTGAAAATATAAATACAGGTGATTATCATTGAGGATACTCTGTGAACCATATACATCAGCTGCCTATTAGCTAGGTTACTGAATACGCAAACTGATCTGTGCTTTGCAGAGCTCTCTTCTTTGCACTGTAATATGAATATATACTGTAACAAGGCAACAAATTATAGGTCTCTCCCTTTAACCAGCCTTTGTGGGAAGTTAAAGACATGAGAAATACATTTCAACACTAAGGAACATTGTTTCAAAGAATACTTGTTTCATTTAAGCAAAAGATCATAGTTGTCTGTTCATTAGGATCAATCTTCCAGCTTCTGAACACAGTTATGACTTTTTCAGTCAGCTTAAAGATTTGTCTGCTACTAACCACTGTATGAAAATACTTATATTGAGCATGATTGTGCCACTAAATCTTCTCTGAGATACTTCCCAGAAGGTCAAGTTCCCACGTGCTTGCTATACCATATGCATGTAAGCCATTCCTGAAGCATTGTCACCATAGCTGTTGCTGGTAAATCTGGGAAAATAAGCCCTTCTGGAGCCCTTCATATTTGGATAGATATGGCATCTTACTAATTTTTCTATCCAGTAGAAAGTGTGAATCAACTTCTACCTGTCTGATTGTGAAAGAGGATGAAAGGTTTCCCTGTGCTGGGCATACATACTATGCTTCTGCAGGTCTCATCTCTGCATAAGGCCAGGGAATTTCTTTGAGTTTTAGGGGGAAGTGGAATTGATGTAGAAAAACATTTGTTCCTATCATCTTCAAGAAGGGCAAGAAGGAGGACCCAAGAAACAATATGCTGCACAACCTCACCTCAATCCTTGAGAAAGTGATAGAGTGGGTAAATCTGTAAACCATGAATGACAAGAAAATTATCAGGAGTAGTCAGCATGGATTCAGCAGGGATCCTGAGGTCCCTGCCAACCTCAACCATTCTGAGATTCTGTGATTTTAACAGATATTTTCTGTCACAGGCAAGAATTAGGTAGAATGTTTTTGAAGAGCTCTAGTGATGATGTGTGAGGCTTTAAATGTTTGCTGTTGCTGTATATAATCAGAAGAACTAAGCTAAAACACTTCCAAATCAACACACACAAAAGGTAAGAACTAGTCTAAATGGCAGCTGGGAGAACAAAGGAAAGAAACTTCACATACATTGAATTATCCTCACGTTAATGAGGGGAACATGGGTTATCAAAGTTCAGATGAGCCTTTTGGTGACCTCCTTCAATAGCCTCTTCTACTGCTATTAAATTAGATTTTAAATCCCTCACAATATCCATTCTAAATTTAGAAACAAAGCTTAAGAACATGCTTCCACTTCTAGTACACAGCCAGAGTATTTCATTATAACATTCACAAAACATTTGAAGAGAGATTCAATTAGGCCGGTATTGAGCTGGTGGAGGGAGAGAGCAAGACTTAGGAAATTCTTGCTATTCCTTCTGTTAAAATTAGAAGTGACTGGCATATTTTCAGGCCATAGACCAGACTGTGTCTTTGTTAGGTGTCCAAGTGCCTAAAGTTGTTCTGATACGAAAACAGTAAAAGTGAGAGAAGAATCCAACCTTAAAGGGAGAGATGGACCAAAGACAGTTCTGAAATCTTTATCAAAACTTTATTATTTATTTATTTATAAAATTTTACTTACTTTATTATAAAGCTTATTTCTGAAAAAAAAAAAAAAAAAGTTAGGTAAAACAATTTTCTGTGCAAGTGAGCTGAAATTTCTGTAAGGTTGATGATTTTGTAAGAACATTTGATGTTGCCTCAAAATATTGATGATGAAATATATTATTTACTGAAACCAAACTTTTCTTTTTTCCCCACTCTCCTCCTGTCCCCCTTCAAACTGGCCTACAGTATTTAAGTCCGATAAAAATCTACATTTCATTTCCATCCTGTCCATTGCCCCATAAAGATAACACGTTGTTTCCCCTTTCTGCCATATTAATCAAGTGATTTGCTACAACATGATTGCTTCTGCTGCAGTGCAGTTTGGTCCTGCTGTTAGCCTTCTCTTTTTCTATGTTTTTCGTTCAAAGTTAGAGGATTTTTTTTTTCCTTTGGCAATACACTGATTTACTTATGAGCCATGTGGCATAATATGGGAGTCACATGGCTGGAGATCTGTCCTGGGGAATCTGGGCACTAGGTCCCAGACCTTCAAGCCAACAAAGTAATTTGCTAAACACAAATTGATGTTTAAATGAATGTAAATGTAAAAGACCTTAAAAAAAAAAAAAAAAAAAAAAAAAGTAAAAGGTGAACATTTCCAAATTAAGTATAGTATTATTTTCATCTCAGCTTTTCCAATAAAGGTTGAGACAGTTTCCGATGGAGCAGAACCTCCTACTCTTGCTTAGTTCCAATTTGGATACATCTATTCCTGGAAAAATAAATGAATAGAATATAGTTTTCTGGGTGCCTTTTCCCTGATTTAGTTCTAGAGCACTTAGATCAAGCACAGGAGTGTGTCACTAGATGGCAACATGATAAAACAGCCTCTTGGTCAGCTCAAACTGCCATATGTGAGATGGCCTATTTTGCATTTTGCACTGAGTCCCAGAACATCTCAGGTCTGTGGTAATGTTCAGCTTTCTTCACATTGATGGTGTTATGTGTGGCTCACACTACAGCCCCAGATGGGTTCACATAATAGAAAATCTCTGTTTCAGAGTTAGAGCTCCGATCCCATCTGCATACCTTTCCTACATCTATTGCCTTTGAATTAAAGTTTTTTGAGGTTACAAGTAGTAGTACAAGAGAAAGTACCAACAAGTTTTACCCCAAGACAAAAAGGAAAAGTCTGTATGCCAAGCCTGTGTTTCCTGTGGTTTCTCAACAGGAGGGGAAAATAATCTCCCACAGACCACCCCAAATCATCAAAACAGTATGAACTGTACTTGCTATGCCAAGAACCAGGCATCAAAGCTCAAGTGCTTACATATTCTATTAAGTGGTTTAATATTAGAGCAGGAAGACCAGGAAAACTGCAACCTTTTGGTTCCCTGAGGTCTCCTAAAGAAGGCCATAAGGGACAAAACACTGTATTTCTTCTGTTCTTCTCTACAATATTAAACCACTTAATAGAATATGTAAGCTCTTGAGCTTTGATGCCTGATTCTTGGCATGCCAGAGGCTTTGTTACATGTTTTTACAGTAATTGAAAGAAATATCCATCTGTAGCAATTTCATTTTTTAGCAAGATGATCTGATTCTTGGGAGGTAGGAGCTGCAAACATATAAAACACAATAAAATAGTTTCTATCAAGCTGAATTCTTTTAGTTTTGCTTTTGAGGAAACAATCACAGAGTGTTGTTGGGGAGTCCTGGAATCAGTGCTGGCATGTCCGTAATCTTGGGTCAAATAATGCTACATGCAGCCAACCCTGGGGATGCTTACAAGCCTACCATGTCACACTAGCAGATAAGACTGAGGTTATGCCACCAGACTCTATGTATAAGACAATAGCCCTTATTATCCAGCTATGATTTTTTTCCTGAGTGGTGATTTTTTTTAACCAAATCTGATTCCCCTTGTAGAGATCTTCCAATTTTCTTACCCTTCACTCTTCATAAGCTTTTGGGACAGTGATTTTCCTCCTGCTCTGTTTCCATGCATTGTGTTGCAACTGGATCCTGATCTTGGTTGCATGGGATAGGTAATGCTACATTACAATCACACAGCATTATTTGGAGAATGGCTACTCAGAAATCAAATAAAAATGGCAAAGTGGCAAATGTTACAAGCAGAGGTGACCTGATGTCTTTGAGGAATAGGATAACAGTAAAATGGAACCAAGAAAGAACCTACAGAAATTTGTAAAGCCAGAACCTTGTACATTTGGCAATGTGCTGAACAGGGAAAATTTCTTTGAAAAGTGGAGAATCAAGTTTCCACAGTGAGGTTTGTTATGGCCTTTGAGAGCTCAGAATTTTTACAGCTTCAGCAGATGGACTTCGCCCAGGTAATATGTTATTTTTTTGGAACGTAAGATGTGTGGTTAGCAGCACCCCCACCAACATCTTTCATTTCTGAAGCTGGCACTGTTCTGAGGGTTGGCAACCACTTGCCTACGATCCGTGCTCACAGCACTGTGACATCCCGATGCAGAAAATCTCACCAGTCTGGAGCACTCCATGAACACTAGTTCCAATCTAAAGACACAAAACTCAAAAAAGTAAGGTTTGTGCACCATCTTATCTTTCTGTTGAAAAACAGTATAGATTTATTTGCTACTGTTTGCCCTACTCTTTTCTCATCTGGAATGTGTAGCTGCAGAGAATTACAGTGAGATTTCTCCTTTTCTGTCAGTAGAGTAAGCTTGGTTTTGCATTGAGCTACATTCTCCTGGTAGTCAAGGACCTTGGGGCAAAGAAAGGTGCTGTAAGGCCACTTTATTTATGAAATGCACAAGACTTGAATTCCCATTATGAACATCAAAAGCTTCTCTGTCTCCAGAGAGCAGAACCAGAGAATCTTTAATAGGCAGAGATGATCTCAGGAATTAAATGTCAATTCAGAGCATGTTGTTCTGCACAGCTCCTCATGCTTTATTTTTTATTGCTATATCAAAATGCTGACATGTTTCACAGATCTGACATCCAGCCTGCAATAGTCAATGCCACCAGAGGAATCGCGCTGTTTATTCTTGCAGTGCAAAGCAGGACCATGCCCACAACAACCAGAGCTTGAAGATGGGTGTATCTAGACTATTTCCTTATAGCTTGCACCCCCACAAAGGCAAAAGATAAAAAGACTTTAATCTGAAAAAGCCATATTTTTAATGTCCAACTTTTAGACATAAATAAATCTAGACATATTAAAGGATTTATAAACTAAGATGCCTTTGCTATCTGTCTCTTTTTTTTTGGAACAACCTTGTTTCCAGGCTTAGTTTCCATCAGTTCAACCTCTGAACAGACCCCTTTGGTCTCTTCTGATTGTTTCTTTTACTCACCATGAAGGTCTGCCTGCTGACTACGCACTGCCTCCTTGGCACTCTCACAGTCTGTTTGCAGGGCAACTTCCTGACTACTTGCTGTGACTATCCCTGCCTACCTCCTGACCATACCCTTTTGTCCCCAAGCCTCCACCCTTGCACTGCCCTCTGGGGAAGGCACCTCTCCTCGAACACCTGAAGGTCCTGCCTGACCTAGTGCTTCTCTTCACAGGACATAATAGAAATGAAGAAGAAGCAAATTAATCACTTCGTGTCACAGGTGGCTTCTAGCAAAGTGTCAGCACTGACTAAAAAAGAATTGAGAATAGCTGTAAATGTTCTGGAAAAAAAGAAAAAAAAGAAAAGAAAAGAAAAGAAAAGAAAAGAAAAGAAAAGAAAAGAAAAGAAAAGAAAAGAAAAGAAAAGAAAAGAAAAGAAAAGAAAAGAAAAGAAAACGTTATCTTTGATTAAAAAAATGATGGAGGTCAATTAACTGCAACTAAAAATAGAGATAGCTTAGAGATAAACACCAGCTGTTTTTTAAATCCTCTGAAGCAGTGTACAAGGTGAATTTCAAGTATTTAAGAGGACATATGCAATGTTCTTGGAAGATGCACTACCATAAAGAAATTTTAGAGGAAGGAGGGTTGTTGCTGAGCAGGGTAAGTCATTATTAATGTTTGCAATGGATGCCCAGATAGCAGGCACCAGAAGCGTGCAATGATTTGGCCTTAAAAAGCCTCTTGACACCAACCTTTTAATGTAGCAAAAGGTAAAATGTCCAGTTTCTGTGTTTTGCATTAGTAGGGGGGAAGTGAATAGAGAAAGCTGACAGCTGCCAGATGGCACAAATAGCTCCACATTACCAAGTACATTTCTAGTCTAAGTTTATGACAGAAGATTTGCAGTTTTGCAGGAGCTCAGCCTTCAGAAGTTACACCTAGAATTTCCTATTGCAAGAACTGGGATGATTGAACAAGGTTTCCTCTGGAATATTCCTTATCTTTGGGGTTTCTGGTCATCATCTGTAAATCAATCTCTTGCTTTAGTGCATCCTGAATGCCATAATATTACACTCTAATCCCTTCTCGAAGCTCCTCCATTCCTTCTCACAGCCCCCCTTCAGAAAGTGTTGGTGTTGCTCAGGATTTAAGGTCTCCCATTCCTTCACTTATTCTTTACACACTGGCATGAATTCCTGAAATCACCTACAGCAGCCCTGGTGAGTAGGATACTGGTCTGCAGGTGCTGTGGAATAGAAATGAATGGGGTTTCAGGAAAGGACACAGGCTGTTTTACGTTTCTACCTCGCTGTCTGTTTAGGTGCTTTCCATTCAGACAGATTCAGGAGACAAATAGGAATATTTAAGTCGAGACCTTAACAAACTACACATTTATATTCTTACTTTCCATTAGTCTTAAATGAAGGATGAGAGAGTCAAGGCTGAAGACTTTGGTGACCATCTATGGGTGAAGAATCACTAGTGTAAAGGGGAAGGTAGCTTTTCCTCATACCTCTTCCTTTATGGGGGTTTCTGCCTGTACTTCTAAATATATAGTAAGCCAGAGGAAAAAAATATGTTCCTGTAAGACAGAACTTTTCCTGCAGAACAAGACAGTAGTAAATAGACCGTACATACTGTTTGGTGGTAATGTGGAACCAGAATCTGCCCTTCATATGAAGGCAAATGGATATGAGGACTCTTGAAATAAAGTCTGTAGTCTGGAGACTTGGGCAAGACCCCCTTTTTGCTCTTGCTAAGATTGTCCTGCATGTTCACCAGATACATACCAATGGCAAAGAGGCTCAGCTCTGAGTCCATTTTGAAGTTTCAGCAACACAGACATGGAAATCTGTTCCATGTCATCAGTATTAGGCACTAAATATGTATGTCTGCAGTTACTGCCAAGAGTTCCTGTCCGAACTCTGTTGTGATTCTGATGTTCAATAAATGTCAGTGAAATCAGATAATGACCCATTCCCTAAATAATGTCTGCTTCTCCCTCTGTCCAGAGAATGAACATATTGCTAAAGAGTTTTAAATAGAATGAGAGATGGGGAGTGCTGAAACAGCCACTTTTTCTTCAAGTTCTTCTTATGAAATTGTATATTATTATGTATTGTTTTCGTTCATTTTGTTCATGTATGCTTTTTGAATACAATTC
Source organism: Oxyura jamaicensis (assembly GCF_011077185.1). Taxonomy (NCBI): domain Eukaryota; kingdom Metazoa; phylum Chordata; class Aves; order Anseriformes; family Anatidae; genus Oxyura; species Oxyura jamaicensis. Next base: position 42,967,293 of record NC_048897.1, on the reverse strand, counting down.
CCAGTATGTTCTTGCCCCTTTCTCCAAACACACCAGGCAGTCAAGCCTGAAGTTACAGCAAAAGAAAATGTCTAGCTTTTTAGAAGGCAAAATAAGTTATTCTGTGGGAATGCCGCCAATCTGAGACTTTTTTTCAAATGAAGAAAAGGACTAGAGAAATCACTTTCTTTGGATTGGTGACCCTTGCTTTCAGGTAGATTCAGTGTACCTGGTATGTGTGCATATTTATACACACATGTTGCTATTATTTATAGAATGGTGCACAATCCATTAGAGACTGTCTTTTAAAAGAACAGACTTTAAAAACTGTGAAGATGCTTTTAGGAAGTATCCAGATGCTTGGATACTCAGCCAAATCTCTGGACTACAAGAACAGGATAGAGATCTGCAAAAAGCAGTTTGTGTTTTTAATTTTCTTCTGCAGTATCTCTTGCTCTTGGCACCAAAAGAAAACATAGTGACCAAAGAAAACCAAAAGCCAATCTGAGTTCAAAGAAAGGTTCAGTACAGTTTGTGGATGTCCAAACTGGCATCCTCTCCCTACAGGTGACGAATGCAACTGTGACCTTTTCTGTAACACCAGTAAAAAGGTTTGCAAGACCTGGTCCAAAAAGAATGAGGGTAATTGATATTCCACTCTCATCTGAATGAATGCAACATCATTACTGACCTTCCTTTGTTTTTATCATCTTTAAAAACTTTCTCTGTTAGTAAAATAAATTTATTTTTGTATGTAATTTTAAAGATTCTTTGTAGCAGAAAGCTAACACTAACATGGAGCTTTATCCTTGTCCTAAAAGAGCTGAAATTATTGAGTTATTGGACTAAAGAATGATGCAGAACTGAGTTCTGACTGTACAATGTTCATATGAACATGCATACATGCAATGGTATTCCTACTTCACGTGCATGAATTTACTATTCACAACCATGACATGTTTTTATATAGGCACTTTATCCAAGTTCACCTCCACTTTTTTCTTCCCTTGCAGACCTTTCCAGTTATCTGCAAAACTGTTAAGCAATGGAGAGTTCTTTTTCTTCAAGAGTGCTCTCTTCCACCAGTGTTTGCTGCTTCCACACAATGAGGAATACACTTTCCTCCCAGCTTGCACAATTTAAGTCTTATCACGTAGGTAAAGGCAGTCTACTGGCAGTCAAAACAGACATGTCTTACTTTGCATTTTTCATGATACCAGTACCTGTGAACAGATTTCTTCACAGATTTTCAGATTTAATTACTACTGGCTTGGTTTACTTTAAATGATAAAGTTGTGAAAAAAAAAGGGAGGGGAATTTGAAAGTGAACATAAGAACAAACTGTTTTTATTTTATTTTATTTTATTTATTTTATTTTTTATTTTTTCCTGGTCTTTGGTTCACTCTGCTTCAACTCAGTAGGGCAGTTTTTAGACTAGGATTTTCATGAAAGCCCAGGTCTGTGTAAACCCGCAGTACCAGGTGAAATGGGGGACTGCCGGTGCTGGCTGCACATGCTCTGGAAGCAGAACTAGCACAGCTCCATCACTTCATTGCTGCCCTCACCTAAGCTAGGGACAGATTTCACAGCCTCAGAGGAAGTGCTGGGCAATCACAGATATGCTACTCTCACCATCCAGTAACGCACTTGCTCTACGCACTTTTGAGCATGCAGGTTAACATTCAGCTTGATGCTATGGGGTGGATTTTTTTATTTTATTTTATTTTTTACTGTACTCTGCAGAGCTCCAGCACTACGTAGGATTTAACACATACAGTGAAGCACTAGAACAAAGGGCCGTGCCCAGAAAAGTAATGAATGCATGGCTGTCATAACATGCCAGTTAAAGTAACCTCCCTGCCCCTATGAAACCTTCTCCTTCTCCAGCCTCCTCAGCACATATGCTTTACCAGCTCAAATTCACTCCTGCATTTGTAAATACATATCATCAGCTACCCTTTGACTGTTTTATGCTAACAGAGTCTGTACTCCTGCTGGAAAACATAATGCCATTTCATTTGGTTTGGTAAGTTTGAAGAGGGTTTACTCAGCTGCAAGCAATACTACTGGTTGTTGCGTACTGTATTTTACCATCTGACCACAGACACAAAACTAGTACACAAAGGGGAAAAACAGGAATTATACTTCTGAAATTTCAAATCTTCACTTTGGAACAAATATCTTTCAACAGTCAAGAAGTGTTGACTAAAGAAGCAGCTTAAACACAGTAGATCAAGAGTGATCAAGATGGATTTTTTTCCACAGAGGACAGACAGTATGTAGTTCCCTTACAACTGCATGGAGTGAACAAAGCCCATGGAAAAATATGTCCCAAGGCTGAGGACCTAGTAATCTAGGGGTCTGGCTGCAGAAAATAGAGCCAGAGTTCTGAACCCCAGCAAAGCAGCAGTTCTTTAAGGAAAATAATACTTACCTGTCACAGGAGCGCCAAAAGAATGAAGTAACAGTAATTAATAGAAGAGCTTATTCCATACATATTTCAATGATTTTCATTAAAAAGAAACTTGGACCAGAATTTGAAATGAGAGTCAAAACCATTGAACACTAATGTGGGATTTACTTAAGTCAGTTGCAAATTTAGACTAGACATGAGTCTATTTGGTACAAATGAAAAAAGTATTTATGTCTGTGTTTTTCACAGGAAAAACACAATTCAAAGCCTAAACCCATCATATCATCCAGCATTTGCACTGATATTGGTGATATATTCTTCTGAAATACTTGCACCAAAGGAAAACCTTCATTTCCCCACCACTGTCAAGTCTCAATGACTTAGACGTTCTGGAGAGGACCTGGTATCATAAAATACAATAAGCCTGACTTGCCATTAATGCTGTTCTAAAGAAAAGTTGGTACTCTCATTTTTTATATTTTAAACAGCTCAGTTATGCATTTCAACATTAGCAAAAGAGTGTAATCCACTGCTCTTCTTGTTCCTTTTTATCAAAATGCTACACTACAAGTAGAAATTGATTCCCAGAGCACACTTGTTAAAAACAAACAAACAAAAAAAACTCTGACATTTCTGGAAGAAGGAATGAACTGCAGGATTCTTTTTCCAGCTGAATCTTTTAAGCCGCACCAATAGATCTGTGCCAAGGCAAAACAAGTTTGCCATACGTGTGATATATGCTGCTTTGTTGAAGCACTAATCTTACAATCCCAGAAATCACACAATATTCTCACTGAACTTTGAGAAGAATGCAGTCATGACAAAGGAGAATGAAACCCTAAGGCCCTCTATGGCTCCAGTTTCAGTTCTAATTTCAGACTAGGATCTTTATCCTGAAATCTTTACTCAGGCACCAAAAAAAATAAAAAATAAATGAATCACACTGCAAGTGTATTTTCTTCCCACTTGTCCTTTAAATGAGGAAGGATTTCAGACAGGCTTTGAATAAACTTTAACTTCTTCAGACTAACAGTCCTAAAATGCCCATCTCTGCCACTGGAAGGAATTCAGAGCAAGAACCTCAGGTCCATCACACTCCAAGCACAGAGACTTACACACTTCTGAAGATCACTGTGGCCAGCTGCATCCTGTAATGGTGTGCAACTGTCAGATCACAGCAAACTCAAGGAATCCTGAGTTCACTGAGACTCACAGACAAAACAAGTCAAATTACTTTTTTATTTGTGTCAGGATGGGCAGCTTCATAGAGTCTGTAACCAGAACCAGTTAAGGCACAATAACTTCTTATCTATGAGAGAATAAATTTTAGCCAGAAGCTCTGAGGCTTTGGGAGGGTTGATCTCTGGTCCGCAGGAAATGTACTACTTTTAAAAGGCTTGACTTTTATCTGGATCAGTTGTCTCCAATAAATCTGGTATTTTCTCCCCTCACACTTGCTTTAACTGTTGCGTTAATATCTAGAAATTCATGGCACCCCAATAAAACTCATGTTAAAAGGTCATGAAGTTTGTCTGAGCAACCTTCAAAATAGTACTGCTAAGCTTCAAAATGACTGTCAGATTATTACTTTTAAAATAAAAAGCAGAAGAGATGATCTATTCTCATCTTTGGAAACCAAGTTTTTTTTTTTTTTTTTTTTTTTTTTTTTTTTTTTTTCCCTGAGACTTAAAACAACATTAGCCTGAGCCAGACACTGAGCATGGGAAACCTGAGCATAGATGATTTGCATCAGGCATTAGTATTGCAACTCCAGCACAGCCTCCTAGAAAGAGGATTGTCAGACAAGTTTAAGTACAGTATAATTGCAACCCAGGCAATATAAATAATAGTGAATAAGGCTTTCTGGGGATATGGACAGAAGTACTGCTTTTTTGTTGTTGTTGTACTGAATTATGTTATTAATGGCGTGAGTGCTCAAACCCCAGTTTCCACTTATCCCACAGCTGAAATAATCCTTCCCTGAAGATGAAGACAGACATGCACATAGTAATCACTACCTGAGATTTCACAAGTACCTGTGTGGGGAACAACTATTACCACTTTGCAGTTTCTATATACCGCATGGCAAGTGCACCATCTAGTCACAGCATTGCTCACTGCCACAGCCATGGCCTGCTAAAACACCTTACAAACATTCTAGCACATACTATCCATGTTTCAAGCTGATCTTTTATACCTAGACGAAATGTGGAGATTTGGAGGCAATGAGAGACAAGTCTTGCACATAATCTGTTGGGTTCACTGAAGCTTTATGGCAAATGTGGCTCTGTATAGGAAACATGAATGTTAGTTGGGCAGAGCTTTGTGGGCAGCCTTAGCTGGAACTTTTTCAGTGGAAACTAGCTCAGTTGCAAACTCAGCACTGCCCACAAGAGACAGAACATATGTAAGTGTTTATTACATGACTCCATCTGAAGACCTAGTTAGGCTGATAGTTTAAAGCTCCGACATTTGTACCACAGGATTTAATAACATTTTGTCCTTTTCTATATCAAGTTCTTCCAAAGACTGGAGGGAAAAATGAACAGCAAGGAATCCTTTTAAGCTACAATTGCTTTTTTGAAAGAATCACATCACAGTCCTACTCGGTGGACCAATGCTTTGTTTGCTTAAGTATAGGCATCATCATGCTAAAGACTGCCCACCAACCCCAAGCACTTAGATGCATCTTTACTGAACTAACATGAACTTCCATCAACTCCATTTCAACCTCTTCACTTCTTACCTCTCTTTAAATTGCGAGATGAACTGCAGACACTCACCAACAATGGGATGCACAAATTCCCCTCATCTTATCATGGTCACACATACCCTACTGCCTGTAAGCAATTGGATAGAGTATCACAAATCTAAGCTGCGCATATTATGGGGGAGCAGAAGAGAAGAAAAAAGCCTGAATTCCCTGCTTCTTCTAGCTATGCCACCTACTTAGATTTCCTCCCCTGCCTCAAGCTAGTCGCGCCTACTAGACTGACAAGGCCTTTGAGGTCCATTGTTTCCAGGTTAACTGGGTGGCCTTCATTCCTCTTCTGTCCTGGGGCTCTGTGGAGACTGTCCCACCACAGTGTCTTACTTCACATCCTCAAAGCAAATGCTTGGACTCACCATTCCATTGTCTCTTTAAACTAGGCTATTTCTCCTTTTTCTTCTCCCTTTTTCCATCTCCACAAAACAGGACACATGAAGTCCTTTCCTAAAGTTGTTACTTGATTACAGCTAAGTTGATCTGGGTCATGTTCTTCCTTTCCCAAGTGCTCTATCACTGCTCTTATTTGCTTGCCGATTGATTAAGCTCTGTTGATGCTTAATATACATGGGCATGTTACTAGTTTCAGTGACAGATGGATTTGAGACACTAGTATGTATAGCACAAAACAAGCCCCTTACTCCTAATATAATACTTCTGCAAATGGTATCACTAGATATGACCCTGGATCTCCCTCCTTAGAAACTGGAGGGAGCTACTGGAAAGCCATGCATGTCAAATTTCTTAATTTTGGAACATGACCAATAGAGCTAACCATCTCTAAGCAATCTTGACTTTTCTGGAGAAGAAAGAAAGACTTAGAACCAGGAGATAACCTCAATTTTTCACACCCTTTTTTACTGATAGGCACCTTTGTGTGTGCGTGTATGTATGTGTGTGTGAAGGTCATGACTTAGAATAGAAAAAATGAAAATGTCTAGCCAAGATCAATGTAGAATCTGGGTAGGAATGAGCAAAATATCAAAAGGACAAAGAATTCTGCTACTGATATTCAAAAAGAAGAAAACACCACTGGGTAATGGTTATGGTCTCATTGAAAGTGTTGGACAACCCAAGGGGAGAGCTTGAAGGGTGGGTACTCCCTCCTCTTCAGATGAGTGCTCACAGGGCCTGCAGACACCTGTGGAGAGCAATACTGATCAGGCTACACCTTCTCCCTCTTAGGTCCCTCAACTTCTCACATGTTTTATACTAAAGCACAAATTAAGCTGTTCTCTGACAAGCTCATCTCATGAATAGTATAGCAACTCTACAGTTGTCTAAAGAGAAATTCTGCCAGACAGGGCTCGACATCAGACTTGGTCCCCTTATGGGTCTCTCTCACCACGAAGCCCACACACAATTCCTTATGCTTTCATCTCTGGCTTCCAGGCAATCTTTGTTCTTCCTCAGCAAGGAGTCACCACTAATTCTTTCTCAGACTCAAAACTACAGGGATTGCTCCAACACTCCCTGCAAACAGACTGCCTCTTATATCTCTCAGCAATCCAGGCTCCCAGCCATCAGATCAGTCAGATCTCCTCAGTCCTCCAAATCCCATTATTTAGGAAGAAAACCAGGCACAGGTGAGAGTTGAGTCTCAAATCCCTTAAAAGCTTACACTTGCTCCATGATAAGATGCAGGACTCTTGAAACAATTCCAGTAATTTAAACACTGGAAGGTAGAATGGAGTAAGTCCAAAGAACTCCACATTTATCCAGCCTGTCAAAATATTAACCATTCCTTGCTGGAAATATTTGAGAAGTACAACTCCCAGAAAGTTGTGAGATGTCTGCTACTGATCTGGAAGACTGGGTGAAATTCTGTCTTGAATTTGTTACCAAAAAAAAAAAAAAAAAAAAAAAAAAAAAAGTTGTTTAAAATTAAAATGTGTTTTCCCCCTTCTAGTTTGAACACCTTTCAACATTAGTAAGGTAGAGGCAGACAAATCAAAATTTTACCACATGGTACATGTAGTGTGGGAATGAATATGACATTACAAAGTTTCTTTGTAATGTTGTGCACGTCCTTCTGGGTTGAAAAAAAAAAGCTCAAACAAATTAGTAAAATGTGAGAGGCTAGGGCTGTATGGTGTACAAAAAGCTTTTCATATACCTGAGTTAGTATAAAATATTTTGCTTTTCTCTCATCACTTATCTCATCTCAGTGTCTGTACATTTAGGGTATCTTCATTCATGCAGTTTTGAATTTAAAGTGCATACTGTTTGTGTTCTGTCTATCAAAATCCATGGGCATTTTAGAAGAACGTGTGAATTTTACATACTACATGAAAGGAACCAGAACCCAGCATTACGTACAAAAATGTAGATATGTATATGTTCATATATGACGGGTGAAGATTGAGACTGGATGTTCTTATTGACAGAGACTTTCCAGAAGTACCATTATCCCTGGCTTTGTAGATGTCAGGTCTCTACTCTCCAATTCAGTTCCAATGGAGACCAGTAATCCTGCTGGTGTAACACTGCTGGCTTCCACTACAAATGCAGATGTGGTTTTGGCTTTGCTACAGGTCACCAGGTCATGAGCAGCATGGGCACCATTCCTTTTCTGCCCTTTTCCCATCACCAGTCACTGGAGTTGGGTTATGAACTTCCTGATGCAAAATGCGGACATTTTTGAAGAGCTTTGGGTGGTTCTGTGTTCAAATGCTGCCATCAAGTGGATATACACAGTAGAAGGTGACAACTAATAGGATATTCTGAAAGAGGAAGGTAGATACAGAGATCGATTGTTGTTTTTGTAAGTTTAATGAGGCAAATTATTATAAAAACATTTTTGGTCTAACCAAAACTTCTGTTTAAGGCTGGTTTAGTCCGTCTTTTTTGTATTATACCACTTTCATATTCCAGCTTCTTTGAGTCTCACACTTGCCAGTGATAGACCACAAACATGAGTGTTGCCCTGTGCCTGCAAAATTTGTCTGGCTTGCTGTGGTGGTTTTACCATGCTGAACACCACAACCGCTCTCTCACTCCCCCTCCTCAGATGAGGAGGGGAAGAAGTAAAGGAAAGAACAACTCACGGGTTGAGATAAGGATGATTTAATTAAAGAGAAAAAATATTATTAAGGAAATATTATTATTAATTAAACAATTCAACTAAAGGGAAAAAAGGGAAAGGGGAAGAGGGAGGGGAAAGAGAATAACAAAACAAAATAAGTAAAGGCTATGTGGATGTGCAGAGGAAAGAAATTACTCTCTAATTCCCACAAATGAGCGATGCTTGACCATGTCCTTGAAGCAGGGCCTCAATGCACGTAGCCGGTGTTCGGGAGGATGACAGACGTTTTCACAACGAGAGCCCACCCCTCCCCTCTTCTTCCTTTTTCCACCTTTTATTGCTGAGTGTGACATCATATGGTATGGAATATCCCTTTGGTTGGTTTAGGTCAGCTGCCTTGGTGGTGTTTCTTTCTCACTTTTTTGCCCACCCCCTAGGAGGGTTAGAGAGAGTCCTGATGCTGTGCCAGCACTTCTCAGCAGCACACACAACACTGGTGTGATACCACTGCTGTTCTAGCTCCAAGTGCAGAGTGCAGCACTGTATGGGCTGCTGCAGGGAACGTTAACATCCCAGCCAGACCCAGTACACTTGCTAAGGATAAGGACTAGCAATTGCATTGTATTTCCATGAATTTGTCTGAAATCCTGACTCAGATGTGAGATTTAGGAAATGGGTAAGGCAGCAGGAAAAATCTTTCTTTTTGAGATTTAGAGATAGTGACCAAAATTAATTAATATTTTTCTTCAAATCCCAGAGCAACAGTTCCGTTTATATTTGAAAGTGAAATACTCCTCTTTATAGTGTTGTTTTTCCTCTTGCAAAGCTTTTTAAAAAAACATATCCTCATTTTATACAAGAAATTTAGGAAAATAATTCAAAATATTTCTTGATGTTATAAGAGTAAAATCCGATATACAGTACAGATTCCGGGTTTGGTCTTATTTATGGCTACAGAGATGCAGCAAAGCTGGACTGTCTTTGTGAGCCTCAAGTTTTGGCCCAATCTGGGTTGAGCAACCACAGAAGTCTTCTCTCAAGACTCCTCTTCTTTCACCTAAGCCAGGCAGAACTGGATATTTTCCTAGGCTGTGTGACATTCAGGAATGCAAAATTTGTCCATGGCTCATTCAAAAGAAATGCGTAGCAAATGAGATGTGTTTTGGAAAATCAACAGTGCATGCATAGTACGTGTGCAATAATTTAGTGTGCTCTGGATGCATATACACATAGTTCTGCCAGGAAAGCCCTGTGGGGGAGAGGGGGGAAGAAGCCCTGTATCTGCAGCAAATTGTTTTGCCCTTAAGGCTGCAATGGTAAATAAATTTTGCCAAGGCACAGACAAATTTAAGAACTTGGAGAGGGAAGGAGGGAAGGACATAGTTATGAAAACTATTGTATTCAAGCAGTGCAATATGGATCACTGTCTTCTGTCTTATAGTTTTTTTTTTTTTTGTATGAATATATATATATATATATATATATTCCTACAGCCAGGTCATTAACACTTCTTCACCTTTAAAATTTGAAGATCTGCTTTAAGTAGGAATACAGTGGTCCATCTGGATCTAAATATTTGAAAACAGAGCTCAGATTATCAGCCAAGAAAAGGCCAACTGTGCTGTTGTGGAGATATCATCAGCAAATGGTTTAGTACTTGCAAATAGAATAATTATTAATCAAAAGCAATGCATACGTTATTGGTTCATGAACAGATACTAAGAACAGCAGTAAAAGGACAAGTCATGTATGTATTATCTGTCAGAAAATCAGACAACCTGGTCCAGAGTTTGGTGGTTGCAACTTCATAAATTCTACTTATACAGCAGCAAGATTTTTTCCACTGTGGCCAAAAAAAAAAAAAAAAAAAAAAAAAAAAAAAAAAAAAAAAAAAAAAAGAGAAACCAACCGACAAACCACAAAACAAACAAACAAACAAACGCTCCCACCCTGGCTCTAAAAAGTTTTACCTTTGTGGAGCATCTATGGGTCTTTTTTGTTAATCAGGAACAAAGGTTAAGGTTGTTTAAAAAGAGATAGACAAAATAAAAATACTTTTTACTGTATTCAGCTATAGGCTGGGGAGAAGAGGAAGCCACTGTCCTTAGCTGATGAGTGCAAACTCTCCCAAACTGTACCTCAGCCTAGTTTTCCTTATTTATAGGCAATAAGGACTGAAGTGAGGTCTGAGGCTCATAGACATCATTACTTGTCTAAGGCAGAGCATTAAGAAATCACAAGGGTGAGACACAGATATATATATAGGTTGGTGCCTCTGGCAACAGGCTTCATAGATGCATTGTTCTCTGTCTCGTTAATGACAAATATGTAGAAAAAAAAACATAAAATTGAAGTGATATCAGTGCTCTTTGTCTCCATACAAGTGTTTCTGAGGAAAGTTAATTTTAAAATTCTTTCTTTAGAGACCTGCAGGCTATTGCTGCAAATACTGCAGCTTTCTTAAACTTAAACCACCTACATGGTGAACAGGCTTTGGAGCTATTCACTACACACGTGACAGATTCCCATACATATGTTTATCTTGTCCGTTCCAGAAAAGAATTAAAGACAGATATTATTTTTTCCAGCCTTTCATGTTTAAGATAAGACTTTTCTACTTCATTGAATATAGCAGGACAAGAGCAGCCTCTTATAATGTTTCACTACCAATGATAAAAAAGATGCCAGGAGCTGAAATCTGTTTTTAACATGGTGAGCCACTGACCTCTTCAAAGAGGATCTCCTGTCTATAAATGAGGATATAAATGAGCGCTGGGGGAGCTGTCAGCTAGGTTACCATGGCCAAACATCATATGGCCATTCATAAATATGAATTATTATAATTTCCTGCATCCTGTATTTTAAACACAAGCCTAGTTACTTGAAGCCTTAAGCAGAGCGAGCTGTAAGGGCTGATGTAGCCTCTGTTGACAGGGAGTGGAAAGATATACAGCTGCATGGGTGACAGCCATGGCAAAGCTGCTCACAGCAAGGGTGACAAGAGAACCCCCTTAATCCCTAAGGTAAAGCAAAACCCAGAGTGAATGGGCTAAATGAGCAAATAAGGTATTCCCTTCACAGTTTGAGTTATTTTCACAATACATTGGCATAACTTCATACAAATATGCACTAATCTGCCCTGCTTAGATCCTGTCCCCTCAGGTACTTCTGCCCAGGAAGCCCCTGCAGCCTGAGCCATCTTTTTCCTTGGACTCTGGCATGCTTCCCCAGCATGTAACTGTGCCTTGGTAGTTTACTGAAATGGGCGCTAACTTCACTCCCCTCCACAAGAAGTTTGGCTCTGTGAGCTTTCTGGGTTCATGGGTCACCTCTGGAGCAAGCAGACACAAAAGACTGGATTTTACATGTGTACTAGGAGTTTAAGCTCCCATTATAGGCAGGTACACAGAGCTGACACAGAGTATAGAGAATTTCTTGGCTCACTGAGCCCTTAGGTGTATATAGACATTCAATAAACTGTTGTGCATTAAGGCATCCAGACCAGTCTGACAGATATGACAAGTCTTTCTGCTGGTTGCATTGCCCAGTTAGGTCAGGTGTCTAGCCTGAAAATGCTTCATATAGCACTAGATACCTATCGGTGTGCAAGTATGGGCTACTGGGTACCTATACAGTGAATCACAAATTAATTTCTGTTCATCAGAATAGTTCTGCAGCCTGCAACAGATACCGGTTACTAGCTCTCTATGGACTGTAATGGGAGCCTATGTATTTAGCTGGCAAACTCCAAAATTTAGGTTTCTTAATGTGAAAGCCACCCTTAGTCTTAAGGGTGAGAAACATATTTTTGAAGCACAGTAATTTCCATCACTATTTTTGCACTAATGAAGTTTTCACTTCACACCATCAAGTTCTTTCTTTTTACTGAATTCTGGTAAGTAAAATAGAGGGCAGAATTAATCACAGATGCTAAATTGCTAGATGAAGAAAGTTTAAAGGTAAGCATATCAGTGAATTGACAAGAAAATGAGAAAATATTCCACGGCCAAATTGCTTCAGTAAGAACATACCACCAGAGCTGGTATTTGCTCAGATGTAATTATCAATTCTGAATATTTGCAATACAGTTCAGTTTTGGTACATCAGCACTTCTAATTACAGTTATTAAGTATTACGGTATCTTTTTGTTTTAGTGATTCATTTGTATCTGAAGTACTTTCTTGTACACCATGTTTTCAGTGAGAATGTTGTCAACTTCATCAAGCGTACCTGTATTTTTGCTAAACTTAGTAGCTAATGCTATTCATTAACTGATGAATTCAGAGGATCACAACTGGTGTTGGAGGGGTATCTAGCTACTCCACAAGAAATGACTGGGCAGTTTCCAAAGGATGGCATAGGTGATTAAGTCAGCACCTCTGCAAGAATAATTACGTTTGCACTATTATTGCCTCTACACTCTCTTCCCCATGTAGAATAGTAGGAAAATTTAACAAAAAAAAGTTACATTTACTTTTGCTTTGTCTTTCCCTCATTTGCTTTCAAATAAATAGCTCAAGATTTAAGAATGAGTGTAAAAACAATATTGACTTATGACTGAGTTAAGGACTTGCTACACCTAAACCGAATTTCCTGATTCAATCTCAGTTGTTGATAATCTTCAGGTATCACAGATCTATGAAAATATTTTCATATTCCATTTTTTATTGGAGATAACTAAAGACTGTCTGCTCTTTGCGGATCTTGAACAAAACATGTCAGTCTGCTGAACAACAAAAAAATGAATATTGCAATGCAAACTGTGAAATGATTTGAACACTTGCTTTACCTTTGCCCGGAAGAGCTTGCCATTTGGAGTGAAGAGAACTTTTAAATAATTTTGAACAAAACTTGAATGGATTATACAAACAACAAATGAACGAAAAAACACTACACAACACTTCTAAGTGCCTTAACAGATGGCTCTGCCAACAGAAATAACAGGAAAAGACAGTACAGTGACAAACTGTAAGTGCAATGCAGGACAGAGAAGACAGACAAAAAATATGCTTCAACTACTCAACAGAAGTTTAAGGGTGGAAAGGACAGATATATTTCAGCCACACTTCTGCTACTGCCTCATTGGACCAGGCAGTTGTGCTCCTTTCAAGAGGCTCATAAAACTGAGAGTTTTGCTATTTTGACATGAGTCTGGAATTTGATCACTGATTCCTAGTGGTTATCTAGTGTTTTGACTGGATTTGAGTCAAAGTTGTGAGGTTTGAGTTATCCAGTGGAATTATTCAACTTTTCTGATTATATCCAAATTGATACTAAAATAGTTCTATCACAGAATAGATCAGAAGAAAACAAACAAACAATAAAACCCTGAAATACATATTTTAAATATATTATAAATTATATTTTAAATATATTTTAAATTATATTATAAATATAATATTTTAAATATATTATAATATATAAATATATTATAAATATAAGTATATTTATAAAGAAATATGTAAATTCTACTAGATCAAGTTTCATGGCTTCAAAATTGATACTGCATACCTGGTTTCACTTTCACCTGGATTTCTAAGTCTTCTTTGCTACCATTGGTTGAAAAGTTCCTGGTTTTGATGAACATTTGTCTTCTCAACAATAGTTTTGAGAGGGAGCATCTGTTTACTTAAATTTTTTTTATCCTGTTATTTATAAGCCAGCACTTTCCAAAGAAGTATTTCAATATCGTTTTCCCTGCTTTCTTCTTTGTACAACATTGTAGAGATATGATACATGCAAATATTATCAGCAATACTGCAAACTTGCTATATTACTCATAACAATTAAGAGATGTGTCAACAAAAAAAGTCCCATGGCAATGTACTGTAGTATGTACTTCAATAATGAATTCATTCATTTAAAAAAAAAAAAAAAAAGATAAAAAAAAAAAAAAAAGGCTAGCTGTTTGAGCAGCAATTAATGGATTTGAGAATATCTTATTTACCAGACAGCTTAGAAGCTGCTAAGAAGCAGCTTCCAAAGCAGGTCCAAACAGTGCAGTCCCACAGGTGCTAAACACATGGACAGAACTGGTCTTTGTAATCTATTGACAGTCCCAAACAACAAAAGGAGACGGTCCCAAACAACAGAAGGAGAAAAGGTCTCAGGTCCGTTCAGGGGATAGGTCTGAAAGCAAACCTGGAGACAATCTGCAACACAACCACAAGGGGTCCATCCCACAGATGGGCTGGCTACCTACAGGGCAGGTCTGAGGTTCATTCAGGAACAGAGATAGAGGTGGAGACCAGCACTCCTGCAACAAAGCTCAAACCAGGACCAATAACCCTGAGCTGAGCTAAAAAAGGACCATGTGCAGAGAGTGGATGGGGGCCCCAGGTGGGAGTGGTCAGAGATGTTAAGACCTATTAGTGCCCTCGGGCCCATGAAAACATTGCGTCTTTTGTCTGTTTCCGGGGATGTTTTTCATTCTTGAAAATCTTGTCCACTCTATGAAACATGATAGAGAAAAAGCAAAATTGAAGAATTTAAAGCAACATCAGGTTACATCTATCTTTTCATTTCTCCTCACAACACCAGCATGAAAGATACTTCTCTTGGCAGAGTTCTTTGAGAAGTACGTATGGAAAAATCAGAATCAGATTCCTTTAAATCTTGAACATGTCTCTATAGAGAAAGTTTGACCTAAGATATTAAACATCTTTTTAATATGTTGGTAGATAAACAATTTATGGAGGCACCATCCAAAGCAATAGAGATCTGCAACCTGAAATTAATATCACAAAGACTTATTAGGTTCTATAGGAAGAGTAACTTACCTTATAGGTGTGCAAAACTGATTGGATAGGTGAGATACCAGTGCAAGTTTGCTCCTGTTGATCCCAATTGCTAATATTTTTATTTATCATAGATGGAAGAAGAATTAGACATGGACAGTTATGACAAGTTTTCTGAAGTATAGCATTTACAAATCAATAATTAAACCAGTATAGCCCTTATCTGCTGTTTATTCAAAATAAAATAATAAAGCATAATTGGTTAATTTACAGGTACTATATTTACCAACTAAACTACGCACAAGACAAGAAAGCTGCAAAACAGTTCCAGTGGTAAATTACATTTTATTTTACAAAAAATAGCTGCCTTGAAAGTAAATCAGATTAACATTCCCTGATCTTTAGTCTTTTTTTTTTTTTTTTTTTAATGTGATTATTTTTTACATTTATTTGGGGGAATGAAAAAATCCTTAGCAATACATATACATTAAAATTTTCTTCATTATCACTCAGCACAAGCTACACCAAATGCACCCACAAATATTGAGGCCAACCACAGGTAACAAGTTCAATCTATTTTTCATATTGCTATGAAAAGTTGCAAGTTGTTTTTAAGCTTTCAAGGGCCTAGATGGCAGTGTAGTTCTTAGTGTAATTAGTCAATTTGATCTTCTCTGGGAAGATAATATTAACAGAGAGGTTTTCCCCATTGCTAGACTTCAGAAAAAAGTTCTTTTTCTTGCGTAGAAGATGACTATATTTGGCATTAGCAAGCCACATTTCACATTTTGAAAAAAATACTATCCCAGTTGTACCCAAGACAACAAGACATGTAAGTAAGCCCAGTACAACAAAACATATCACTTGGCTTTTACTGAGCAAGGGATCTGCGTTTTGGATTGTTTCTTTCATTGTTATTTTCAGGATTTCCTGTTCTTGATGATGCACTGATCTGTGATGAGCTTTTGGGAGTAGCTTGTAATTCTGCATACGCTTTGTGCCTATATTCACTCCAAAGAGGCTTGTGTTTTTGCTGGGATGTTTGCAGGTTGCACCAACAAATTCTGGCTTGCAGATGCATTCAAATCCTCCCTGTGGGTGTTCACTGCACGTCCCTCCATTCTCACATGGGCCACTTGCACAGAATATGACACGGCTGCTGCAGAGCTTTCCTGTATAGCCATGGGGACAAAAACAGCTGAAACCCGCACCAATATCTGTACACGTTCCTCCGTTTTCACATGGGTTGGATTCACAGTCATCTCTATCTATTTCACAGAAATTGCCAGCAAAACCAGAAGGGCACAGACAGGAAGCATGGGGTGCAAAGCCATTGTCATCAATGCATGTTCCTCCATTCTGGCAGGGAGAGCTAGAATAGAGAACACATACATACATGGAACTGAATCACAGCCCAAGGAAATAAGCAATTAGGAAACACTTTGTGTAATAAAAGGAAATGGTTTTCTTCAGAAGAGCCAAAACCTAATGCAAATCTACTAAATCAGTCAAGCTGAATCAAGAATGAATTTATTCAACAGCTTTGTCAATACAGATTATAGTATCTTCTGCAGACCCTTCAGGCAGGATTAATACACCACTATATAAATCCAACCTGAAGGGCCGTGAAGTGTTTTTAAGACATTTCAAATATTTTTCCAAACTATGTTTCCTAATGTTTTCATAAGCTTAGAGCTATCTAGCTGAGCAACTATTTAGACAAGACTGAACAATGACATTAGCAGCAAGACTTTCTTTTGCACCTGATTATTCATAAAATAGTCTCTGTATTGTATTGGCAGAGGAAAACACTGCAATAGCAGTGAGATGTGAAGCAGACTGTTTATATTTTGCCTCTATATTGTTCCATGACATACAAAAAAATTGTAAAGGAAAACAGATAATTTTCTGAAAACTGTTGTTGAGTAAAGAATTTTGAAATAAAAAAAATATATATATATAAAAAAAAAACAAAGCACTAAAATAAAAAATATAAATGAGATGGTGTTAGCATTAGAGAAGCAGCTGTAATGTGAGAACAAGACAAGAGGGAACCCAACCTTTTGAGAACTTAATAATTAATAGCCTGGTACTGTTTTAAGTGATGTCAAGTCCCTATTTTATTTTATTTTATTTTAATTTAATTTAATTTATTTATATTTTAATATTTAATTTAATTTATTTATATTTTATTTTAATTTAATTTTTCACCTTTGCAATGTAACTGTTTGGCCACCAGGTGTATGGCCAAAAGATATGGTCACCTACTGACAGAAAGGCACAAAAGCTGCCAATTCAGTGGAGCTATTCAGAGCAGATGTGGTCCTTTAACTAGCCTTATTGGCTGAAAAGGGGCCTGGTGTTATGTGTTTACAAGTAAAGATCAAAGCCACTTTCACAGCAATTCATTGTACATGAACAAAGCATTTAAAATTTACCTTTTAAAAATGGATCTGAGGCATGAAAGGCAACATTACACTTGACAAAGCTGACAACAAGCTTATCTGACTAGTTTTCCTAACAACTATAAATCTCTAAAGACATACAGCACAGTACCAGGATACAGCTGAAAAGTCCAAGCATATTTTTAAATGTTACGTTTCCAGGGGAAAGCCCTAGAGGTACTGAACATCTGCAGCTTTGTGAAAGCTGACATTTCACATTTGTCAGTGGCCATTAGAGATTCTTATATTGGGATACAGAGATTTAAGAAACCTGTTGATGCCCTGAGTGAGGCAACAGTGAAAGGAAAATAAGCTCCTGACTACAAATGGCTCCTGACCACTGGTGGGATAAGGCTGAGCTTCTCAAGTCCCCAGTTGTTTCTATGGGAGTAGCTACCATACAGACCACCCTGAGCAACTCTGGGTTTTCTGCAGTTTGAAACAATTGGTGGCCACTCATAAGGAGAGATGGACGACTGTGGTAAAGAGGTCATCTGCCTGTTTTTTTCACTACACACACACACACAAAACCCCCTCTCTGTCCTCTCATATTGTCCTTCACTGTAACTGTTAGCTGGAAAAAAAAATGTTGCCAAAAGAACACAGGAGGTCTGGAAACTGTTTCATGAAAGCAAAACGAGTTGTCACTAGACTTTGCCATAGCACCTATTGGGACAGACTGCTGACAACATGAGGTGCCCGTGCAAATGAGGACTTTTGCTACAATCACCAGCCTCTCTGTATGCTTTAAGCAAAACATGGAACCTGTAGCTGTACAGTCTTTGAGTTATTGAAAGGTTATGATCTGTCTTGGAGAGTCTAGCACCCTCTCCTGGCTTTACAGGTCTCATGGAAAATCAGACTAACTGTTTTGGATATGGCAACTAACTGTTTTGGATCTGGCAACATGCAGAAATTAGAACCCTCACATGCAGAAATGTAGGGAATTTCCAGGGAAATTGGAAGAAATTGCTGGAGAAAGTAAGAGTAAAATGACTTTTTTCTATTTTTTATATAAAATGATTTTTTTACACTTTCTCATAAATATATATTTAAAAAAAAAACTGCTTAGAGGAAATATGACAAATTTTGAAAATGTATTATTTATTTACTAATGAATCTCATTTGCCTATTTTTTAATACGCTTAAGTGAATGTGAATATGCTATTAGTAATCTCCTTAAATACATTCAGTTACTTTACATTTCTGGCATTTAAGGTATGTTCATCAAGGGTGGTGCATAAAGGACTTATTGTGGAAACATGGACATACCACTTCTTTGTTTTCCAAATACTCTGCCTTCATTTCAGAAAGCACCTTCTGGTTCTCTGCTTGAGACCAAATCTTCAAAGCATCACACATATGTCACTAACACAGATACACCCGCTAGATTTTGTAAACACACCAGAAAAATTACTTTGATTTGTGAATTGTCTTGGTTCTATATATGAATATTAACTTAAGAACCAGTGGCAGTATTTAGTAATATCAACATTTTTAACTATGCCACTGATACAGAGAGGTGGGATACACAAGTGGGATGAAAGTGAGATGACCTCTTATGATAAGGTCTCTTTCCAGGACGTGAGGTGCACTCTTCAACAGACTATAAAATATTAGTAGACATGTACTGCTTATAGTGAGAACAATCTTGTTCCACTACAGCTGTCTTCTGCTCATTCTCCTCCAAAAGACTCAACTTCCTAGAGTAAAGGAATTGCTGTTTCAAGAATGTTGTTTTGTTATGATTTCTTTTCATGATTTCCAAACTATCTCATGAGTATTCAGTTTGAACTGAGAGTATTATCACAAAAGTGTAGTTTCAGCAATTTAAAAACATCAGAGAATTCTCATTAAAAACATGAGAACTTTACATGGAACTAACCTGTGTTATTCCATTGATACTGTATGTTACCTGTCCTTTGTGATAGTTACTATACACCCACACTGAATTACTGAAATATTTGCTCAACAGATAAAAAAATGGAGAAACCACTTATTCACAACACATATGTTAGGCAAGTACCTTGGATGTCATACAAGATGCTTGTAAATGACTTAAAAATCCTCTTTGTCAATAAAGAGAAATAGGCAATTCAGAGCAGCTAGATGCTGAAAGTAAACTCAGAACTGTGTTACTAGCTCACACTTAAAAGAAATGTGGAAAAAACTTCCACTGATATAAAGTTGTAAGAATGGTTAATTCTTGCCAGAGACAGTGAAAGGAATTAATGACAATATACTTTCCTTACAAAAGAATGTACAGGACTTCAGGAAGATTTAGCCAAAAGGAAGATCTGAATATTAATAATTATCTGTTGCTGAGCAAAAAGAGAAACAGAAGGTATTAATAGGGAGCTACAGAGAAAGAAGGAAATATTGGTAAAAGAGAAAACTGTCATTTTAAGGTGATATTTTTATCAGGCTTGCATCCACCAGAAGTACATTCTGCATGGTTATGGGATTGGATCCTTGATGAACCAGAAGACAATAGATAATTCTAGATTTCAACCAAAACAATTCACTTTTTTTTTTTTTTAATTATTTTTTTTCATGTTGTCCTACCAGTTATATTTCTGTAAGTGTTTCAGTTTGTTGCCATTGATTTTGCCCTGTCATCTTCTGCCCCTCCTCTTCTGCCCCCATTCTTTTGCCCCTCCATCTTCTTTGCTTCCCCCATCAGGTATTTATCCACATGGAGAAGATCCCACAGAACCTGCTTTTCTCCAGGCTAAATAATCCAGCTCTCTCAGCCTCTCCTCATAGGAGGGGTGCTCCAGTCTTTTCATCATCTTCATGGGCCTGAGCTGGACTCTCTCCAGTATAACCTCATTTTCACGTAGTGGAAAACAGAACTGGACTCAGTACTCCAGATGTTTCTCACCAGTGCTGAACAGAGGGGAAGTATCACCTTCAACCTGCTCCCAAAACTGTTCTAACATCTTACTTATCTTAGAGAATGGAAGGAAATCCCCTCCCACATCCTCTTCTGGTAGAATTGAGATTATGTCCCTCAGTAAACCATTGACATACCATCATATATATGGTAAGAAAATGACAGGATGGTGAACTAGATGATTTTGTGCAGAGAGCTTATGGGTTGGTTGCTGTTCTTATTACTGTACCTTGATGTTACATAAAATTATCCCTCACTAGAGGTGAAAACATGGGATGGCAGGTTATTACTTACTAAAATCATGGCAAGGCATAAATTCATCACAACAAAGTGTGCAAATTTTCACGTTTAGTACTCAAATTATGCGCATGAACTCATATTGTTAATGTGTAAATTTTTACAGGACAGAACAAATTTATAAAGTTTGCTAAAAATATCAGCAACTAAATAATTGTCCTGGCAGAAGAATTACATATTTCAGCAAAGAGATATTTCCACTTAGCTAAGAAATCTGAAGAATGTTCAGTAGGAATATAGATTTAAAATTCACATTAGAAATCAATATTTACCCATTAATAATGCAAGGTCCTTTTTTGAGATGGCAGTTTTTTCCTGTAAATCCCTGGGCACACAGACAAATATATCCTCCATCGCCAGTCTCTATGCATGTTGAGTTATTGGTGCAGGGCTTTGCAGAACATGGGTGAATATCTGTTTTAAAACAAAAAAAAATGTATTGTTTTTAGTTGTATTAAAACACTCTTCAATAAAATAAAAGCTAAACTGTCAGCAGATGACTAGAACCAGGGCTCGAATAAAGTTATGAGAAAGAATCAGTAAATAGTAAAGAATAGTTTAAATAAAATGTAGTTTTAATGATCATTCATCCTGCATTTTACAAGTTTTGATTTATTCCTCTCTCTGTTAAAATAAAGAACAGATTGTTCAATTATTACAAGCATTTTCAGCTTGTTTCTCTTCCTAGCTCCAACTTGCAAAATGGTTTGGAATTGTTCCAGTCTATAAATAATTAATATTATCAATAAAATATTGGTAGGGGAGAAAGAACTTTTAAGAGGTGTAGTCATCCTCTTACAGCCTTGGCTTATCCATGAACAGAATTCTGATAAAGGAAAACGGAACTGGGAATTTTCCCCGCTCCCTGCCCAACAACCTGTCATTATGTGCTTATGAACAAACATTTCATAACAACTGAGATCAGCAAGTTACAAAGCCTCTTAAGATTTCATCTTTTGGCTTGACTGCATCTAACCCTTACATAACTGTACTTGAAGAGAGAGCTGTATGTTGTGTTTTCACCCAAAGTCACACATCTCATTTTCTTTACTGTTTCCCTGCTGAATGACTTCCCATTTGAATGATTAGCAAATTTTTAAAATAATTAAAATTAAATAAACAAGCAAGTACATATTTTAGCCAACTAATAGAGCAGCTGCACTGAAGAGCTGGCTTCAAGTTATATGATGCCTCTAACACTCCTGTGCATAAACACACTTTCTGAAAAGATGAAAACGGGTTTAAGAACATTTATATTCTAGTTCCCACAGCATAACATGAAAGGTAGATGATATCAAGAGCTAGTGCAAAATTTTAACCACAGCAAAACACTTCAATAGCCTTAGATTTGAATATAACCTTCCTTGGATAAAGAGCTCTATTTTCTAATATGTTCGCCTGTTCTCATTATAAGACAATCACTTTGCAAGCGCTATGAGATCCAGTTTTCACAAGGACCAAAATAATCATGAATGAGGGGAAACCTGCACTGTGCATCCTGGTTCCAGGTGTACATAAACCTGATTTCAAGGATGTTTCCAGAGGATAAGATACCATGGCATTCAGGCAGGCAGGTGGTGCAGCCCGTGGCAAAGAGGTTAATCATCAGCATCAACACCAATTTTTTTTCTTTAAGGGCCATGCCTGTCCAAGTGGTTGCAATATTAGTCAGAAATGATACCACTAATCCTGGCCTACATATTTACAGTGGATCAAACACAACCTATAATCTGCAAGCCTATAAAATATAAAGTATGTCATTCTTCATCTGAGCTGAAAACCAGGTAGCCTATGGTAAATATAAAAGCTACACAATCAGAGGCATTAGCAAACCATTTGATAACCTCAAACTGTTACAGAAAGGAAGTTCCATGACCCATACTAAGGAGATTGTACACTAACTTTCCTAGAAAATGGAGAAAGAGAACACCACCATTCAAAGTTACCTCTTTCTTTTGTGTTTAGCAAGCGAATAAAGTGCTGAGACCGTATCTACATTTGACAGAAATTTCAGATATCAACAGCAGTGGCCAAGTGAATTTTGGACCCATATCTGTCTGGGTTTTGCCATCCTGGTGAGTTGGTATTTGCTGACAGCTGGCAACATTAAAACAGTGGCTATGCCAGAAATCCCCTGGCAAATATTACGCTTTCTATAGCAGCAACAAAGAAGAATGTCAAGAAAATCCCCAAACTAATGACCTTCTGTCAACCTCCACAGAAACAATATAAATGTAGCTTTCCAACAAGGCTTATCTGATTACACACCTGAAGCTAAAAATTGTTTCTAGTAGCTACAAAACGTCAATTAATTATATTCTGATGTGAAATTATAACAGTTTTGGCCTCCTGTCATCACACACAAAAATACAGTATTAGAAGAGGGAGGCAAGGAATCTCATATTGCATGATAAAAATTGATAGGCTTGTATTTCCATATTTAAAAGATATGTGTATATAACAGTGGTCCCCAAATGAATGGGAACCATCCTTTTGTCCTTTTGTCCTTTTTCCTAACCTGTCAAGTTTCATTTAGTGGTACCTGTTAATGAGTTATAGCAGTCTGTAATGACTTTATACAGCCAGGAAACCAAAATCAACACAACCTTTTGGCAAAGGATGTGGAAAGCAGTGGTTGAGCAAGTAACCCCATTTTTGGTTACAGTGCTTTCATGGATCAGTAGAACAACCTTCCAGTGGCAGGAAAACTAGGACTCTTGATCCCTTGTTGCATTTAGAGTAGGTAAATCCACTGAGATGAAAGACTTTCAATATAATGTGTCCCTCAAGATGAAAAGATGGTTATTTCTTTTTGGCTGAGAATTCTTGACACATCTTCATGGGGATATAAATGCAAATTGGCAAAGAAGACTCTGAGGTAACACTGAGCATTGCAAAAAGTAATAGTTTCTGGGCTTAAACAAGGGATATCTATTTTGTCTTATAATCATAACTGATATATATTGAACTATTATTTTTCCATAAAGGTAGGAGTATAAGTCCAAATGAATTGTTTTCCATCCTAAATACCAGTTGCAAGAGAGGAAAGTTGCAAAGCTCAGAAATGTGATGATATTTAAGTACCTAGAAGTTAAGCTAGGTGCTTAGATTTATTTATTTTTATTTTAAGTATGTTCAACTAGAAAACTTCATATTAACTTAGTTGTGTAGATGGTACCTTTAAAAAAATCTGGTCCTTCATGGTCACTGACAAGTGATAGAGCTGAGCCTCCTAAGTTGGCAGTTAGGGTGAGTACCTGAGCACCTTGCACCAAGCTCCATGCCACTGCACGGATGCACTACCAGAAACCTTGAACCATTTTTAGCCATCTTGAAAATTTTATCCAATTCATACTGCATCTTAATTAAACATTTTTTGGATATTTATTGACAGACCACGTCCATGCTGTACAAATTAGAAACTGTATAACAACAAAAGCCTGAATTTGAAGCAGAGAGAACAAGGTCCTGGACACTTGTCCTCTTCCAGCTGCAATTATGCAGGCTGAACTGATGCATGTTCCTGGATGCTCATGCAGTTTCTGTCCCCTCGGATATCTTGGCTGAACACTCATCTGTCTATGTCAGCCAAAACAAACCAGCTCAGTGAAGTCCAGTTCTTCAAATTACTTATGCTAAGCTGGCTTATTCTGACAGGAAAGGGGTGAGCAAGTGCACTCTGTGCTTATTTCCTCAGGTCTGGGAGGAAAGCAGTAGCCTGCTTGGGCAGACCTTTTTCTCAGTTATACTAATGCTACTCCACTGAATCATCACTGGGTTGAGGAATAAATATTAGTCTAATAAGAAGCATTAGTATTAACCTCATGTCTTTCTGTACAGAAATTATTATATATATTGTAGAAATTATTATATATATTGTGTCAGGTAAATATTTCAAATTATCTAATATAAAGATGTGTGTTTTTTATGAAAAATACTTATGACTTCAAGTGAGCAGGTTTTTTTGTTAGCATTGTCCACAATGGTCAATATTAAAAAAAATTATGAGGTTATGTACTGCTTGAACATATGCCCAGTTACCAAAGACACTGTGTTAGTTTGTCTAAATTATAGAAGTTCCAGGTTTACATGCTGCTGTCCAGAGTATTTTTTAATAATTATCCGGAAGGACTTTTGCAAGTCTCCAGCACCAGATGGGGCTGTTTCACCTCACTTGCTCAAGGATAAGAAAAGACGTGCAAACCTATGTCACAGAGGCTGCCAACCCAGCCCTCCTCACAGATGCACTGCCAGGGTTTGGCACAGCTGCCGTGCAAACACCCAGGGAAAGGAACACATTGATTACAAAGAGCACCCTGCCAACCAGGCTGACACCTGAAAGAGATAAAAAACAAGATAGAGGTATAGTTTATTTTTAATAAACATAATTACAAGGATGTTCTGCTTTCCAAGGCAAAATAAATAAACTTTCAGATACAAAATTGGACTACACAGCACATTGGAACAAAAAGATACCATCAATGCTTCTAAGATACTAGAAGCAGTTCATCTGAAGAAAAGCCTTTAAAATTCAGTGACAAAAAGTTAATAAATGTTAATCAATGTAAAGTCCTTTCTTACTGGAATAATTAGGCTAAGAAAGCATCTAGATGTCTAAGCTCTATGACTCCAGTTACTGTATGCAATTAGGGTGCTGCTTCATTACAGTACCATATTTTCAGAAGACAAATTGTTTCAGGTTCTGTCTATTTTACAAGGACAAAGAATTAGTGTAGAAGTCTGTTTCTGAGCTAACAAGCATGTCTGACAGATTTTTTACCTGCATTCACTGGGAAATTCACAAAATCCGTTCACTGGGTGGCAGCCAGTTTTACAGTTCACACCTAGAAAAAGAGATAAGCACTCAGAAAAAAATATATATATAGTGTCCTCTACACATTACTGGTATTTTAAAAGAAACCACACTATATAGTAAGAAGAAAACAGACTGCATAGTATTCTGATTGTTTTTGTTACAGGTATTAAAATATGTTTTTCATGTTTCCCAAACGTTAAGTGAACCTAATCAGGAGCATGTTACAGAGTGTTTATATAGGATGGGTGGAATGATGTAGAGAATGGACTGCAAAAGGATTCATAGTAAAACATGGTAGCATATGCAAAGTAAAACACTGTTATACACTACTTGAAAATATAAAATTCAGAGTAGATCCATAGATGCCATTTCACAACATGCGACTCCAGTTGCATTATTTTAGAACTACTTGAAACTCAGAAATACCTTTAATCAGAGAAAAAAAAAATCCATGTAAAACAACTTACTTGTGTTAAATTGAATTTCAACATTATGTCAGATGAAAAAAAGAAATCGTCATTTTGATTAAATAGTACACGAATAACTGAAGTTACAAAGAGGTCTTGGTCTCTCTCTCTCTCTCTCTCTCTCTCTTTTTTTTTTTTTTCGTTTGTTTCCAACTACCAGCACCAAGCATGTTCAGCGGTACGATGCCACCACTGACACCCTCCTCGAGGGACAGGGGCGATACCCCCAGACGAGGGGTGAGGAAGAACTCCCTACAGAGCCAGGACCCTCACCGGAGCGAGCTTCAGGGGAAACACCGAGGGACCACCGCGCGCCGCGGATGGGCTCCCCATGCCGCCTTCAGCCCGACCCCAGCAAACTCCGCCAAGTTTCCCACCCCGCTCCCCGCCGCCCCCCGGCCGGTACCTGGGGCTGCGGGAAGGACGAGGGGCAGCAGGCAGCAGCAGCAGCAGCAGCAGCCGAGGAGCCCGGCGACGCGCAGCCCCATGGCCGGGGAGGAAGAAGAGGAGGAGGAGGAGAAGGTGGAGGCGGCGGCACCCCCTCCCGCAGCGCTGCAGGGGCGGGAGGAGGAGGAGGAGGAGAAGAGGAGGAGAAGAAGAAGGAGGAAGAGGAAGGCTGCCCAGGGCAGCCCCTTGCTGAATTCTGACGCTCCGAGGGCTGAAAGAGGAGCCGGCACCTTGCGCACCCTGTGCGATCGCGGCGAGGGAAGGCTTTTGGGAAGGCTTTTGGGAAGGCTACGGGAGGAGGGAGGTCTAGCGGGGTGGTTTGAAGCACGCCTCTTACCTCGTTGAAACTTACTCCATCATTTCACAAACAGCTAATTCGGGGATTCGGGTTTCTGAAGACTTCTCTCCTTAGTCACGCACATCAGAGCTCCAACTTTTTTTTTTTTTTTTTTTTTTTTTTTTCAGGAAAGACCACAGCAAAAACAAGGAAGTCAAAGCATCTTCTGTTTTGGAGGCTAAAGAGTTAAAAAAAAAATACATCTCTTTTTTATACACTGAACAACTGAACAGATCAAGAAGAAAAAAAACATTACTTCCACCACTAGGCAATTTAAATTCCGTACTTTATTCTGTGGCTGCTCCTTTCTCTTGTCTATCTTTTTATTATTCCTTTGAGCAGTACCTTATGGAAATAGACTGGGTATTTCTTGTTCTTTGTTTTCTTCTTTTAAAGAAGTTATGCCTGTTTTTAAGGATTCCTAAGGGACACATTTTCTTCTGCTTCTGGTGTAGTGCTTACTTCCATGAGACCTCATTTACCAATTTGTCTACATTTATGTGAAGCAAGTAGAGATCACTATAATATGGTAAGAAGACCATAAAATCACCTGCTTTTTCTCTAGAATTACAATGGGCTAATTCAAGATTATCTGCCTGAATACATACGAACTGAAAAGCACACATTAGCTTCAGAAAGCCCATTTACTGGTACTTGAAGGTAATGATGTCACTTAGGTTGCAAAAGTTTGCTTCTAATAATGCAGATTTTTAATTTTATGGTGGAATTGAAGGACAGAAACAGGAAGAGGAGAATGAGGGGTGGTTTACAAAACCGTGCTTAGGTGTAAGGGGTGAGAGGCAGACACTGCTTCTTCAAGTCTCTCCAGAAGTTTGGCTATTTGAGATACACTCTGCCTATCTGGCTCTACAGGCACAGAATACCTCCATGCCTTTTCCACTTGCTTTCCTTCTACTACTGAAACACTATGAACCGTTTCAAAAAGGTTACTTTGTTACTGCAGCTTTTGCTGTAGTTCACATGCCCAGCCACAGCTAGGGAATTGTAAGCGACATAAAGACACCAGAGAAGTGAAAATGTGGAGCAGTAACAATGGCTAGTCAGTCCTTTGCTATTCTGTGAACTTGTGCTTTCCTAGGATAAATACCAACAGTTTTTTCCAGTTCTTTACCGGTCTTATTCACTTTACTTTTATCCTGCCTTTCTTAGTCATTTGTTTGGACTCTGGTAGTAATATGTCCAGGGTTGTTTATTCTTCCCTTAGATCATAACTTCTTTGCTTGATGCAGAAACCTTTTTAAAGTTAGATCTTGGTTTGCATATTTTTCACCAAAAGGTAACTTGGGTAGTTAAAATGGCTACAAAAGTTCTGTGATGCTTCCTCTCCTTTAGCTGGCACAAATGACTCCTTATATTCTTTATTCTTTGGACCTTAAGAGTAGAGAGTCTGCAGAATTCATAGATTTTATCTGTACACTAATCACTGTCAAATTATCTGATCTCATTTGCATTGTAAATATAATAGTCTGACATACAGTGACACATTTGTTCTGTTTTCTGAGTTAACTACCTGCATTGTCTAAAACTGATTTTTTATGAAAAAAATCACTAGAAAAATCTTGTTCTCACAATTCTCTCTATATATAACTCAAAGAGGTTGTGGAGTCTCCTTCTCTGGAGATATTCAAAACTCACCTGGAAGCCTGCACAATGTGCTCTAGGTGATCCTGCTTGGCAGGAGGTTTGGACTAGGTGATCTTCAGAGGTTCCTTCCAACCTCATCCATTCTGTGATTCTGTGATAAGTGTTATAATCACCATTACAAATTTTAGTATTTGTAGTCTGTTTTTTTTTTTTTTTTTTTTTTTTTTTTTTTCATTCTTTTTACATTTTTTGCCTGGATATACTGTTAAACAAAAGAAATCTATTTTTAGAACAACTCAACAACTCTACTTTTCACATTTATGTGACTCAGAGGTGCATCTTGGATGGCTGAAATTAGGATGATTCTCCATTTTCCCATCTTTTCTACTTCAAGGATCATCTAAATGCAAGGTGCAAATTTTATTTTTAAGAAGTCAGAATTCTTTTGGTAAGAGTGAAATCCACCCATTATATCCAACCAGAACCTGTTGGAACAGAATCTGCCCTGATGCTATTCCAAAACTAATTTCAAACAGAAGCACCATCGTTGTGCAAATCCAGAGTCATTGTCTTCTCACTCCCTCTTCTACCTGAGAAAACCAAACTGCGAATAATTTTTACTTAGCTTGTTTGCTGCCAAAAGCACTCTGACCCAGATCTCCACAGGCATCACAATAGTCCCTGAAAATTACAGCGATTGGGTTTTGGCAGATCTTAGTGATTTCTTCTGAGAGAATAAATCTTCTTCTTCTTTTGTTTTGTTTTGTTTTGTATTGTTTAAGTATATGCATTGGAAATTGGAAAGAAAAGAATCTCATATGGTGTTCTGTATAAGATCATTCAAAATGTTAACAACTGTACTCACTATTTCATCTAAAAATTATTTAGTACAGACTAAGGAGTGTGGGTCCCAACAATATGTCATCCTTGGGAAGCATGCAGCTTCATCCTTGGGAAGCATGCAGCTTCATGGAAATCTTGGGACATTGGGAGATTTTCTTTAAGACTCATTACAGGAACCAAGGCATCAAAGACAGTGACTGCAACAACTGAATCAGGAAAATAATGTTCATAGATCCTTCTCCAGAATTTGAGATATTATGATATATATATATATCATTTTTTTTCCAAGAAAACACACAACTATCATGAATCCTGAGACATGAATAATGAACACTCTCAAGGACTGGGCTACTGGGAAAAGCACATTGAGATTAAGAATTTAAACTTGGGAAGAAATTCTTTTTGTCTATTGAACACAGAAACAGAGTGCTTCAACCTTCAGCAGCTTGCAAGCAGCTCTGTAAAGACTAGAAATCCTTGAAGTACCAAGCAAGCCTTGAAGTTCTGTCCTGGCTAGGAGTACTCATAACTCCCAAGTGCTTGTTTACGTACTAATCTAACACCTTTTGTCCAGAGAGAGATTCAATATTGAAAGAATCTGAAGATGGAGAATCTGTTTCTGTGATGAGAAACACAGAGAAAGTCAACAGTATAACAGCTCCTAAAGTTCTCTGAGAACTCCTGGTAGCTAAAATCTGAGGGTAAAAAATAATCACACAGAAACTATATCTGAGACCTCATATGGGAGAAAGACATAAAAATAATTAATTCGGGGTACCCTTATGCATACCTTAGAGAAAACAAAACAAAACAAAACAAAAACAAAAACAAAACAGTTACAGGGCAATGCAATCTCCTTGGCAGAGCAAAATATTTTGTCAATAGAACAAGAGTATCAGAAACTAACTCCATCCTTGCAGAGGACCATCCTTTATCCCTCGAAATAATCTCATCAACCATGGACATACACAGGCACAAAGTTTTAAGGTATATTAGCCGGCTTTACAAGTTTGTACTCCATACTGTACTCCGTGGTTAACTTTGTCCCTTAGAAAAATAAGCTCATCAGACTTCATTAGTGCAGATGGAGCCTTTCATCTATTTCACACTCTTTATGTTAGTCTCTCCCATCCTCATGTGTGGCTGGACAGGATGGGCCGAGCCAGCCTAGGAGCTTGTTGGAATTGCGATTGCAATCCTTTTCTCATTTTCTCCTAATCTTGTGGTTTTGTTGTTGTGTCCCAACTACACAGCTATTATCTGCAGTTCTTCCCTCATACCACCTTTACTACTGCTACCTCTGCTCTTCAGTGAGCTGATAGCACACTGAGTTGGCACAAGACTGACGAGAAAAAGATGAAATTATTTTTACTGTCTTCATGTGCACTTCAAGTATGCATTTCTGCCTTTACAAAAGTCAGCAGGTGAACATATGTAGACTTCTCTGTGGATACAGGCATCTTGTCCAGCACTTTCTGTACCAGGGCACGTAAACCACAAAGGTTTTCTCCACAGAACAAATTTTACTACACAAAGAAGTAGCAGCCGTCAACAATTAGCTAGAGACTGCCAAAATATTTATTTTTTAACTGTGGTGATTTTTTCCCTTTGGAACAGTAGCCAGAGTGTGCAGAGCTAAAATATACAGCAGTAATTTACAAGAGTTAAAGCCAAGCCTATTCCCTTACTTAATGCTCAAAGTCCTCATAACCTCCCTCTTTATTGACAAAGCACTAGCTCAGTGCTGTCCATCACCCAATTACTATCGCACAGAGAATTCTGTCAGCTGTTTTAGAAAATACATTACATGGAATCTTGTACACTCTGAAGATTGAGGCAAAAGTTTCATCACTGGGACAACTTTCCACTGAAAGTAAAAGTCTTGATCAAGAAATGAATACAATTTCTTTCTTTCCCAGTGTTAGAAAGGTCAGAGATTTTGCCTTCCCCAAGATCATAATGTAGCCCTTTGATATTGTAAAGAAAAAGCCCCTAATGTACAAATTTGAAATATTCAATAAGATTCTATATTTGAAATTATTCCAGTGACAGGTGTATACAACCAGCAACTAAACTACACAGTTGGGAAACTACTACATAAAACACAAAACAAGACAGTTTTCTGTTCTGCTATCAACAGCACAAAAGATGAGAATATGGAGGATAAATCTATTTTGCATATAGCAAAATAAAATATATTCAGGGAGCATGATTCTGTACTCAATGCAAACAAAACCTGAGATCTTATCTGATGGTGTTACAAAATGCAATATACACTTAAATTTAAACAAAGACATTTTTCAAAGAGCTAGGAAGGTATCACTGTAATTTGATATTATACTGAGCTGTCAGTAACTTAAATATAGCATGGTGTAAATAGATTCACTGAAAGGAAGTGAGAGAATTGTAGAAGGACCTTTTTAGCTTAAAGAGAGAAAAACAATACATAGCCATCATAATGTGTGAAATCAAGAAAGAGAAAGGAGCAAATATTTGTAGTGGGCAGATGTAATGGCCAGAACTTTAATTGGAAGAAAGATTCTGAGGTTCATCGGAGAGCATGACAGTTTGGCAAACAGTTTAGAGGAAAAATAATTAGATGTCTTTAAGGAAAGGCTAACTACAGTTGTGGGAAGTTCAATATAAAGCCATCACTGCTTGAAGCAGTCGTTTGCATTGGATTATCCAAGATGTCCCTTTCAAAAGCTGTCATTTTTGGTCTTGAAATAATATCTTTCAATCTAGAAAATGTTCCCCTCAAACTGCCGTTAAAAAAGTCTGAATCCTTCCGATTTTTAAAAGATGCCTAACAGTCTGACAGATTTCAATATAGCCAGGAAATTTGTATCATAATATGTCCAACATTCTTTACCTGTTTTGACATGAAGACTATGTTCAGTTGGTAATTTACACCACCTCATTACATTTTCTTTTCCCGCAGTGTGAAACATTTGGTGCAGTGAAAACACATATAGATTCTTAATATTCAGTGAGTAAACAGAATATTTTGCTATCATGTTAGTGATATTACACGTTAAAATGAATTTTTAAAGACTTTCCTGAGGCTAGTAAAGTAATTTTACTTCTTGTATGAATCCTAGCTAGATCTGAGAGTTCATTTCAGGGAAGGGGCTGCCTGTGTATATAGGGAAGAAAAAAAGAAAAGGAGAAACAGTCTGTATATTAAGGCAGTACATTCTTATGGTTATCTGAATGGATGAAATAAATTATTTTGTCTGAAATATCCCTTCTGGCTGAAAGGGATATTTATAAAGAAAAACAGAGTTTGCTGTGAGACAGATATATATCTTTTTTTTTTTTTTTTTTTTTTTTATATATATATATATATATATATATATATATATATATCAAACTTATTTTTCAACCACAGTGAGTTTGAAATGATGGTGAGACATTGAAGAGTAAATGCCTGAGATCGGACAATTCAAAATTGAACCACCAATTTTATTTTTTTTTTTTTTTTTTGAGAATTGTTCGCATATGGATGATCCAGAAAGAGAAAACATTTCCATATGTTTCTGAGTGTGTGTAGAATCTACCTATATATGATCTCTGTATTTGATATCTATATATCTCTACACATGGCATCTAGATATGAATAATGAACAGGAAAACAGACAGATGCAAGGGAAATATATACAATAAATGCATGAGCAAGTATAAAAACTATATATCAGTACAAAAACATATACATCAGTGTAAAAAAGAGTATTCTGATAACTAAAAAACTTTATAGTATAAAATTTTTAGTGTCTTTTGCTACTGTTTCAGACTGAGCTCTGATCCTTAGAGGTGCCTGCTGTTTTTAAAGCTTTGAACTGCTCTTGACGGAAACTTTAGGTGCTTGCAATAACCCAGGGAGAAGTTGGTGGTTGGCAAAATAACAAATAAAAACCAATCCACATGCCTTCTAGACTCATTACTGCGGTTAGAAATCTAGCTGCTCTTTGATCTTTGATTTTGTTTTAATCTCATTAGGATTTTTTCATTTTTTTCCTAACTGCAGAAGCAAGCTCTTATTTTCAGTCTTAGTACTTTCTCTTGTTTTATGCCATTTTAATGGAAAGATGTTGTGTTTACTTCTCTTGTATACGACTCATAACTAACAGTTCTGTTGCTGTTATTTATACACACCCACATATGGGTATTTATTGTCTGCTATCAGTTTCCTGTCACATGCAAAAACTTTCCGGTATTTTTACTTTGTCTTCTGACGAAGAAACTAGAAACCAGAACCCCTTTCTCTGGTCACTTTTTTTTTTTTTTTTTTTTAATATATATTTGTCTGAATTTCTGTTTTATACATAAATAGTGTCAATTCACAGTTCCTTGTTCGGTTCCCCCCTCCAGCATTACAAACATTGCTAAGTTTTAGAATTCTTTCTTTTTCTATACTGTTTCTAATTGGTTTCTCTCCCGCTACTTTTTAATATATATTTTTATAATGTTTTTCATTGTCCTTTTTAATGATAATGCTATCTATAAAATGAAACATAATCTAAGTTCTATTTGCTTTACTGTATTTACTTTGCCTTTTGTCTAAGTTTCTTTAATCTTTATTTTGTTACAGATTATTCTATAACCAAAAGAAATCAGTTTTGATAAAATTTCTGATGTTCTCTATCAGTGCATTTTTACCTTCTGTGTAAGGGACACATAAAGAAACTGCCTCAAGAGTATTTCTCCAGTTGTAAATGTAAGGCTAACATTTTGTAACAATTGGTGCCATAAAATAATTATTTGAGAAATAAAAAGAACACAAAACAGAAATAAAAGGAACACAAAACAGAAGGAACATATAATGGGAGTAATAAACTAGTACATGCCAGAAGCAGTCATTTTCCATAGCCAGAAGCCCTTTTCCTTAGTCTAGTACTGAGGACAAGAGAAATAGAGATTGGCAAAATATCAAACCTTTATAAACGTAATATCCTCACAAAGATATGCAACCTATTTCCCTTAGTTTCATTTATGTCTGAGCTATGAATTTTCCAGGAAATCTTTCTTCTTTCTAATCTCAGCTTAAAGTGAAAGAATTTACACATGAAGGACAAGCGTTCAATAATGTTACTAAAATAATATATTTAAAATTGTTAAAGCTGGAAAAAAAACACGCAGTCAAGGAGCCTGAGTTCTCACACAACAAAAGGCACATTCTTTACCCTGTAGTTCATATATCAGCCCTGCTATATTTTATAACTTTAGGGATTTATTTTATAACTTTTCAGGGATAGATTTCCAGCAATTCTTTACTTAATAGATGTAGAATGCACATTAATAGGAATGGTTTTATAAAGCATGGTCTGAGGTCAAAATTATAAATGGATTAAGCAGCAATCTCACTGTTGTCATTGTTGACTGAAACACCTCTATTCCTTTTCTGGTGCAGATTAAGAAGATGGCCGAGGCCAGACTGAATTAGCTGTGATTTGTTTTTCCCTGAATCAGATCTAACCAATGAGGTTTTGCAAATCAAATAAAGACAAATAGCTTGACATGCAAGAACAAGTATTTTTATTCAGTGCAGAGTACACTGAGATCCTGCTTTTGCCCAGGAGTTTGTTGTTGACTTCATTTCACAGAGAAAAAAGCTGAGGCACAGAGAAGGAAAGTAACTAGCTCAAACTCACACAGCATACTTGTGGCAAAGTCATGTATGCATTGTCAGGTCTTCTGCATCCTTGTTTCTTCTCACTATATTGCCACCTTTGGAATGAAACACAGCCTTGGAAAGAGAAAGAAAGAAAGAGGAAAAAAGGAGATGGAGATCCATCAGATCATGTTAAAAACTGCAACTGAGTACAGAGTTCTGCAATCTGAATTTCCTGTCCTGGTGGCTATTTGCATGGGAGATACTGGTTCTTTGTGCCAGAAGTGGGTATATTTTCTGTTTCCCAAACTAAGATGAAATATGCCTATTCTGTTATCAGGTGCTTTTACATTCTTGAAATAGTCGTTTTGTGTGTTTGTCTTTCAACATCCTTTTTTCCACTGCTTGTGGTGGTTTTACTCAGGTGGGTGGCCGAGCTCCACCACAACCGCCCTCTCACTCCCCTCCTCAAAGAGGAACAGGGAGAAAATATGATGAAAATGGCTCAAGGGTTGAGGTAAGGACAGGGAGATCACACAGTAGTTATTGTGATGGGCAAAACAGACTCAGCATAGGGAGATAGTAAGATTTATTGCCTATTACTAACAAGCTAGAGAAGTGAGAAACAAAGGAAAGAAACCAAAAGCACCTTCCCCCACCAACCACCCTGTTCCACCTCCTCCCCCCGAGTGGTGCAGGGGAACAGGGGAGTGGGGGTCAGGGTCAGTCTGTAGTGCTTCTTTGCCACCGGTCCTTCTCGGTCACTCTCGTCCCCTGTGCTGTGGGGTCCCTCCCACGGGATGCAGTCCTTGCTGAACTGATCCGGCGTGGGCTTCCCACAGGCAGCAGCTCTTCAAGAACTGCTCCAGTTATGGGTCCGTACCACGGGGTCCATCCCTCGGGAGCAAACTGCTCCAACCTGGGTCCCCACAGGCAACAGCTCCTGCTGGGTCACCTGCTCCTGCGTGGTCTCCTCTCCACGGGCTGCAGCTCTGGCCTGGAATCTGCTCTGGCAGGGGTCTTCCACAGGCCGCAGTCTCTGTCGGTGCAGGTCCACCTGCTCCACCGTGGTCTCCTCCACAGGCTGCAGCGTGGAACCCTGCTCCACCGTGGTACTCCATGAGCTGCAGGGGGACATCCTGCTTCACCATGGTTCTCAGCACAGACTACAGGGGACTTCTGCTCCGGTGCCTGGAGCACCTCTCTCCCTCCTTCTTCACTGACCTTGGAGCGTGCAAGGCTGTTCCTCACTCCTCTCACTCTCCCAGCTGCTGTGTTGCACAGTGTTTTTTATTGTTGGTGTTTTTTTTTTTTTTTTTTTTTTTTCCCTGTCTTAAATATGCTCTCACAGAGGTGCAAACAACATAACTTATTGGCTCAGCTCTGGTCAGCAGTGGGGCCCTTACCAAACATGGGGTAGCTTCTAGATCCTTCTCACAGAAGCCACCCCTATGGCTGCTTGCTATCAAAACCTTGCCACGTAAACCCACTACACTGCTACCATGAGTTATGCTAGCTATAAATTGTCCACACTTGCAGGAATTTTATAAATTATTAATTTTTTATGTACATATTGTTTGTGAATGTTGAACACATGTACAAATGTGCTATTCTCTTCCAAGTGCAATAGTCTTTAGGAATTTTGCATGAAAGCGTGATTTTCCTTGGGAGGCGGTTCTGAAGGGCAGAGGAGTCCAAGAAGGCTGGGTGCTCTTCAAGAGGGAAATCTTAATGGCGCAGGAACGGTCTGTCCCCACGTGCCCAAAGACGAGCTGGCGGGGAAGAAGAACAGCTTGGCTGAACAGAGAATTGTGGCTCGAGCTTAGAAGAAAAAAGAGGGTTTATAATCTTTGGCAAAGTGGGAAGGCCACTAGGGAGGACTATAAGGATATCGCGAGGCTGTGCAGAGACAAAATTAGAAAAGCCAAAACTCATCTGGAGCTCAATCTGGCTACTGCCGTTAAAGATAACAAAAAATGTTTTTATAAATACATCAACACGAAAAGGAGGACTAAGGAGAATCTCCATCCTTTACTGGATGCGGGGGGAAAATTAGTTACAAGAGATGAGGAAAAGGTGGAGGTGTTTAATGCCTTCTTCGCCTCAGTCTTTAACGGCAATTCCAATTGTTCTCTGGATACCCAGTACCCTGAACTGGTGGAAGGGGATGGGGAGAGAGATGTGGCCCTCACTATCCATGAAGAAATGGTTGGTGACCTGCTACGGCACTTGGATGTGCACAAGTCGATGGGGCCGGATGGGATCCACCCAAGGGTACTGAGAGAACTGGCAGAGGTGCTGGCCAAGCCGCTTACCATCATTTATCAACAGTCCTGGCTATCGCGGGAGGTCCCAGTTGACTGGCGGCTAGCAAATGTGACACCCATCTACAAGAAGGGCCGGAGGACTGACCCGGGAAACTACAGGCCCGTCAGTTTGACCTCAGTGTCAGGGAAGCTCATGGAGCAGATTATCTTGAGAGTCATCACGCAGCACTTGCAGGGCAAGCAGGCGATCAGGCCCAGTCAGCATGGGTTTATGAAGGGCAGGTCCTGCTTGACGAACCTGATCTCCTTCTATGATCAAGTGACGTGCTGGGTGGATGAGGGAAAGGCTGTGGATGTGGTCTACCTTGACTTCAGCAAGGCTTTTGACACCGTTTCCCACAGCATTCTCCTCAAGAAACTGGCTGCTCTTGGCTTGGACTGGCACACGCTTCGTTGGGTTAGAAACTGGCTGGATAGCCGGGCCCAAAGAGTCGTGGTAAATGGAGTCAAATCCAGTTGGAGGCCGGTCACTAGTGGCGTTCCCCAGGGCTCGGTGCTGGGGCCGGTCCTCTTCAATATCTTCACTGATGATCTGGATGAGGGTATTAAGTGCACCCTCAGTAAGTTTGCAGATGACACCAAGTTAGGTACGTCTGTCGATCTGCTTGAGGGTAGGAAGGCTCTGCAGGAGGATCTGGATAGGCTGGATCAATGGGCCGAGGTCAACTGCATGAAGTTCAACAAGGCCAAGTGCCGGGTCCTGCACCTGGGGCGCAATAACCCCAAGCAGAGCTACAGGCTGGGAGATATGTGGTTAGAAAGCTGCCTGGCAAAGAAGGACCTGGGAGTGATGGTTGATAGTTGGCTGAATATGAGCCAGCAGTGTGCTCAGGTGGCCAAGAAGGCCAACAGCATCCTGACCTGTATAAGAAACAGTGTGGCCAGCAGGGCCAGGGAAGTGATCGTCCCCCTGTACTCGGCTCTGGTGAGGCCGCACCTCGAGTACTGCGTTCAGTTTTGGGCCCCTCGCTACAAGAAGGACATGGAGGTGCTCGAGCGAGTCCAGAGAAGGGCAACAAAGCTGGTGAGGGGCCTGGAGAACAAGTCTTACGAGGAGCAGCTGGGGGAGCTGGGCTTGTTCAGCCTGGAGAAAAGGAGGCTCAGGGGTGACCTTATCGCTCTCTACAGGTACCTGAAGGGAGGCTGTAGCGAGGTGGGGGTTGGTCTATTCTCCCACGTGCCTGGTGACAGGACGAGGGCGAAAGGGCTTAAGTTGCACCAGGGGAGGTTTAGGTTGGATGTTAGGAAGAACCTCTTTACCGAAAGGGTTGTTAGACATTGGAACGGGCTGCCCAGGGAAGTGGTGGAGTCACCATCCCTGGAGGTCTTTAAAAGATGTTTAGATGTAGAGCTTAGGGATATGGTTTAGTGGGGACTGTTAGTGTTAGGTCAGAGGTTGGACTTGATGATCTTGAGGTCTCTTCCAACCTAGAAAATTCTGTGATTCTGTGATTCCCACTAAAATCTTCCCATCTTCAAACAGAAATTTGTCATGCCTTTTGCATCCTACTCTCTTGCATAATGCAGTAACACTGAATAACTTCATTGTCTGATTTAGTTGTACACCATTACTGTCATACAGATATTGTTTTATTCTATCTTTTTCTGATACCTTAAGAAAATTATATATATATTTTTTGATGGTGATATACAGTGGACACAACAGGGAGTTGGGAAATGGAAACAAAATATCTGTTGTATGTTAGCTGATCACTGGTTTGCATCTTGCTTACTACAGGTAAAAGCCTCTAACAACATGGAGAATAAATAGGTGTCCCTTTAACTTCAGCTCTGGAAAGCAGTGGTAAGCATGCCAAATATGAAACATACAACAGTGCTCTCAGTTACATTTGCATAAATGCATAAAGCAACTAAGCAACAGTAAATCTACGTATTTTTTTTTGGTAGATATGACAACTCTTTTTTATTATTATGTGGTTTGCTTTTGACTTATTAATGTAGCTGTGCCTTATTTTAAATTTATAAATTCCTTAGGTCAAGGACTGCCTTTTTACTTTGCGTTTCTATAATAGCAGTCTCCCTGATGGGCTTCTAGACATTTTGACAATACAAAGATAATTTAATATTTGTGTATGCATTAAACATCTGGAAGCTGCTGTCAGAACTGGAATCTGAATACACAGAACATTTTATAAATATATAAAAAGGTATACTCTTACTCAGAATGTGAAACACAAAAATCAAGGCAGAACAGACTAGGATACAGAGACACCCAAATAACAAAATCACACTGATTTAGAAAAAGTGCACTATCCCCATGCCTCAGAAGAATGGCATTCTCTTATTATTTCAATTTTTTTGTTGTTTTGTTGTTGTTGTTGAGGAATGTATGAGTATGTACAAAACCTGCACAATTATTATATTACTATTGAGACTGAAAAGCAAGAATCAAGATCTCTATGCAAACTTAATTTGACACTTTGTGATTATGCTTTCCAATTCCACCATCAATCTCATCATTACATAATGTTTTTTAAAGGCACATCTGCCTGACTGAGTACACCTTCTAAATAGCTTTTCAGTATTTTGTTTATTCATGTACTTCCTCTGCTTATCTCCTGCAATTCTCAAAACCTGTTCTAAAGACTGTTATTGAATTTCTCTCAGACTTTTCATGCTGTTCATATTAACACCCAATAGGTACACAAACCTAACTGAACACATTTTCAGAATTCTCTGTAACAAAAGGCAGTACTTGTATATACATTTTATATCTGGAGTACTGGGGAACAAAAGAAATTAAAACAAACATTTTCTGCTCATTTTTAGTTGCCAATGAAAGTCATTTTTTTCAGTGCACATTAGCACATCAGATATTCAAATCACAGCTCTCATAGATGTGAAAGGCAATAGTGAAAGATCAACACCTTTTCAATTCAGGCTCAGGTGAGAGGCCCAGATAATGAGTAAAACATAATTAATCACCACACATGAATAGCTTGGCTCTGGTGTCTTGCCTATCATTTTAAACAACGTTATGGAGAGAGGCAAAGTAAAGGATAATTCTGCAGAAGCATAATGCAGAAATCAGACTTTCTCTTCCTGCTTGCCTCTGTGCACACCTTCTGACCTGTGGTCCTGTAGACCATGCACCTTTCTCAGCCATAGCTCATTTTCACAACAGGTCAGTTCCATAAAAACAGCCCTGGTTCTAGTGGCAATAACATTACATGACCTCTAAGTAAACCTTACATCATAATAAAGTCATATAAGCAGGCTGAGGAAAGATTGCACAGAGAAGTGTATTTCTGATGCTTTGCAAATTTTATGTTGCTTTAAAAGCACTGTGGGGGTAATATTTTACATATACATATATATATATATATAGTATGTGTGCGGTGGTGGTTTGTTTGTTTTTAAATCAGAAACAGGAGAAGGATATCCCATATCATAGCATCATCTTTATGGCATCTTAATGGTTCACCTGTGAAGTGGTAATATCTAGAGGCACTGCACAGAACTCATCAGCTTGAGTTATGTGAAGTAACTGCTGGCCAAGGCAAGTTCTTTGTGGGGTAATGAGACCTTTTGTAGAGGAGTTTTAGCTATATTTACTGACAGCAGAGGAATGGTGAGATTTATAGCTTTTTAAATCCATCCCAGGTTCAGCTCCAACCATTTCTCCATACAGTAATTCCTTCGGCCTCAAGTTTCCATATTACAGTATTTTATATCTGGTCCTGTCTCAGGCTCTGTTACCCTTTCTTGGGTTTCTCACACTAGTTTCCTTTGGCAATTGGTCCCATTTTCTCCTTTCCTAGCCCTCATGCAGTCAGTCCTGCTCCTTCTTTTCCTCCAGCTGCACCACTTCTTTCTGAGGAGCTGAGCCATCTCCTGAGTCTCCTCCCTGTGGCTTCTTCCTGTGCTTCTTCCTCAGTGGTTCCTCATCTGAAAAGCTGCACCCAGTGCATCTTCACAGAATCACAGAATCACAGAATAGTCTAGGTTGGAAGAGACCTCCAAGATCACCGAGTCCAACCTCTGATCTAACGCTAACAAATCTTCCACTAAACCATATCCCTAAGCTCTACATCTAAACATCTTTTAAAGACCTCCAGGGATGGTGACTCAACCACTTCCCTGGGCAGCCCGTTCCAGTGACTAACAACCCGTTCAGTAAAGAGGTTCTTCCTAATATCCAACCTAAACCTCCCCTGGTGCAACTTAAGCCCTTTCGCCCTCATCCTGTCACCAGGCACGTGGGAGAATAGACCAACCCCCACCTCGCTACAGCCTCCCTTCAGGTACCTGTAGAATGCAATAAGGTCGCCCCTGAGCCTCCTTTTCTCCAGGCTAAACAGTCCCAGATCCCTCAGCCGCTCCTCATAAGACTTGTTCTCCAGACCCTTCACCAACTTTGTTGCCCTTCTCTGGACTCGCTCAAGCACCTCCATGTCCTTCTTGTAGCGAGGGGCCCAAAACTGAACGCAGTACTCGAGGTGCGGCCTCACCAGAGCCGAGTACAGGGGGACGATCACTTCCCTGGATCTGCTGGCCACGCTGTTTCTTATGCAAGCCAGGATGCTGCTGGCCTTCTTGGCCGCCTGAGCACACTGCTGGCTCATATTCAGCTGCCTGTCAACCACTACTCCCAGGTCCTTCTTTGCCAGGCAGCTTTCTAACCACATATCTCCCAGCCTGTAGCTCTGTTTGGGGTTGTTGTGCCCCAGGTGCAGAACCTGGCACTTGGCCTTGTTGAAATTCATACCATTGGCCTTGGCCCATTGATCCAGCCTATCCAGATCCCCTTGCAGAGCCTTCCTACCCTCGAGCAGATCAACACACGCACCTAACTTGGTGTCACCTGCAAACTTGCTGAGGGTGCACTCGATCCCCTAGTCCAGATCATTGATGAAGATGTTAAAGAGGACTGGTCCCAGTACCGAGCCCTGGGGAACTCCTCTAGTGACCAGCCTCCAACTGGATTTGACTCCATTCACCACAACTCTCTGGACCTGAGAGTTGTATTTTCATACATATTTTCAATGTATTTTCATACATTGGTAGTCATTGCATGCTCCCTCTACACTATCTGCCTGCCCATCCAGTCCCAGATTTTCTCCAGTATCTTGGACTATCATAAAAGCCAGAACCCTTCCTCTCTCTTTTCATTTGCTCACAGACCTGGTCTTTGAATACAACTAATCACTGGCTTTTAAGTCATCTTCTTATCATCATCTGAAATTCATCTTGTCTAATAGTCTTGGTCTTCATGTTGTTCCAGATTCCATCTCAGAGCCCACTTATCTTTTCCAGACTCCAGTCTCATCCTCCCCTTGGCCAGTCCCTGGCCTGCAGCATGCACAAGTGAAACAAAACCTGTAAACCTGTTGGGGTTTTACCTGGTAAACATTAAAAATTCTCTGTTGAACATGTACACATTAAAAAAAAAAAAGGGGGGGGGGCTTACATCTCAAATGGCAAAGAGCAAGTGCTTATAAGGAAAACATGAAGAATTCCCTGAAGGAAAATTCACAATATTTTGCTAAACTGCAGATCCCTGCTGTGGTGGTTTTACCGTGCTAGGCAGTTGAACACCATAACCGCTCTCTCACTCCCCCTCCTCATATGAGGAGGGGAAGAAGTAAAGGAAAGAACAACTCACGGGTTGAGATAAGGATGATTTAATTAAAGAGGGAAAATATATATATATATATATATTATTAAGGAAATATTATTATTAATTAAACAATTCAACTAAAGGGAAAAAGGGAAAGGGGAAGAGGGAGGGGGAAAGGGAATAACTAAACAAAACAAGTAAAGGCTATGTGGATGTGCAGAGGAAAGAAATTACTCTCTAATTCCCACAAATGAGTGATGCTTGACCACGTCCTTGAAGCAGGGCCTCAACGCATGTAGCCGGTGTTCAGGAAGAGGACAGATGTTTTCGCAACAAGAGCCCACCCCTCCCCTCTTCTTCCTTTTTCCACCTTTTATTGCTGTGTGACATCATATGGTATGGAATATCCCTTTGGTTGGTTTAGGTCAGCTGCCCTGGTGGTGTTTCTTTCTCACTTTTTTGCCCACCCCCTAGGAGGGTCAGAGAGAGTTCTGATGCTGTGCCAGCACTTCTCAGCAGCACACACAACACTGGTGTGATACCACTGGTGTTCTAGCTACAAGTGCAGAGCGCAGCACTGTATGGGCTGCTGCAGGGAAAGTTAACATCCCAGCCAGACCCAGCACACCTGCTCTGTAGCACGGGGATAGGGAAAAGTGTGGGAAATAGGTTTGATTTTTTTTAATTTTCTTTTTAAGATTACTGTAATTTCAGCCCAGCTCCAAGTCATCCCTTTCCTGAAACTTGCAAATGG
Source organism: Oxyura jamaicensis (assembly GCF_011077185.1). NCBI lineage: Eukaryota > Metazoa > Chordata > Aves > Anseriformes > Anatidae > Oxyura > Oxyura jamaicensis. The sequence goes on along the minus strand of NC_048897.1, from coordinate 42,923,946 downwards.
TTTATGAATTTTGGCTGACAATAATTTCACAAATTTCAAGAAAATACCTTTTTGATGAAGATGTCTCACACATAATATTCCAGCTGGAATAGCTATAAACTAGATTAAGCTCTAGTTTGTCCAAAACCAAGGCGTCTTGATAGAAAGTATCTTGCAATTTTAAGGATAGGTGAAGACAAAATTGTTCTACTAGTAGCCTTGGAGAGTGGGAGGGCAGATGCAAGCTAATAGGAGCATGGGAGTAGAAGGGGAAACACTAGAAGGAATGTTACAGAATACAGAACATAATGGGAAGGAGGAAAAGAGGAAAGAATGTGAATGAGAAAAGCCATGAAGAAGGAGAATGAGACTGGAACAATGAAGAAAGTAGGGGACAGAAGTCAGAAGGAATCAGTGCTCAGCAGACAGACTACACTTCTCACAGGACTTGCTCAATCACTTATCACACTACATTCCCACATTTCCCAATTATTCTGCCACCAGTACTCGCCTCAGTCACTCCTGCTTTGTTGCCTTTGTTTTAATAGTCTGTTTCCCACTACTCCCCAATGATTTGTTGAAAAGAGGACCACCACTGGCTTCAGAGAAATTGTTTTCACTCCAAAACCTTAGTCTTCACCCTCTGAGCTCAAGAACCTGAGCATCTGCATGTCCCCAAGCAGGCATGTAAGCCAAGAGCCTCCCTGAGAGGTACTGTGCCCAAGGACAAATCTGGAAAGGAACTTGGCTCAGTCTCACAGAAGCTCAAAGACACATTCACGCTCGTGCTGTGATTTCTCTTACACACTATGCAACAATGAAATTGAGCAAGAGTGGGATGACCCATTTGTTCGGTTGCCATGACAATGTGTTACCGAGCACAGAACATTGTTCCAAGCAGCTTTGCTGCATGGCTACTGTGGGCTGATGGTACTCTAAAAAAACATAATGTAAGGGAGTTGTCCATTGTCATTACACCACATCACTTTGACCTCTGAGAGGTGAAAAGGGCAACTCATCTAATATGACAGGGGTCTGTTGCTCCAAGCATTGTGTTTCTTTGAAAATAGTTTCCTTCCTTCCTCCCTTCCTCCCTTCCTCCCTTCCTCCCTCCCTTCCTCCCTTCCTTCCTCCGTTCTTTCCTTCCTTCCTTCCTTCATCCCTTCCTTCATCCCTTCCTTCGTTCCTTCCTTCCTTCCTTCATCCCTTCCTTCATCCCTTCCTTCATTCCTTCCATTTTTTTTAAGAGACATTGTATTAAATTAGATGAGTATTTAGTTATTTATTAGAAATCCCAAGAGGGATCATTTAAGTTCTAATGCTATTGCAATAATGCAAACACAAGGCATACAGAATGCCAATGGTGTCTTAAAGTCATAGGGGCAGACCTACATTCACATTGTGGCAGAAATAAAAAACATTTTCTCTGGAGTGGAAGCTGCTGACATCTGTGAGTATGCATAAGAAATATGTGAAGATATGTCTGAGATCTGATTTAAAATAATGTGTAAAGACTATTCTGTATCTAACACAGGCAAGGGTAGGCAGTGCTTGCTCTGCCTACTGTGAGGAACTACCTCTGTTAGTGCAGTAAGAAAAACACTTAATCACTAGCTTATTATCCCCAGAGATAAGTTGGCTTTATTTCTTTAAATAAGAATTGTCTTCTCAAATTCAGATCACCCAGGATATATGCCTTGAAGGGCTTTATTGAGTCTTAGCAGCTAGCTACAAGACAAAAAAGCTTTGCTATAGAAGTTTATGATACTATTATTATTACTATTATTACTAATGATGAGAATAATAATGTGTATTGCTGTAGAGCTTAGGAATTAAAATGAAGAATCTTGCCTTAGTGTACCTGGTTCTGTATCTACTTGCCTGTTCTTATATACATTTCCATACTAATTTCTTCCTGAACTTAGGTCAATGAGCAGCAAGCATATAACGTGTCCCCCTAGACCAGTTGTAATTTGTTCCTGTTCCTCAAGAGATGTGGAGACATGTATCTGTTCTTGTAATAGGGAGGGATTTGCTTTTCAAATCTCTGTACCCTTGACAAGAGCAGCTCTTAGCAACAGGCGATTTCCCTCTTGGAGTGGATCACTCCCTTCCCTCTGTGTCTGTGCTGTTAACTGAACAAGTTTGGCTCTGCTTGGGATTTCTGCCCAAAGTGACTCTAATACAATGTCAAAGAAATTTATGGTGCACACATTCAACTCAGAACAATTCACTCATACAAGAGATGAAATGACAAAGACTTGCATGCAGGTTTCTTCCTAGTCTGCATCAGCATTTTTGTTCACTAATTTTGATTTGCTCTACAGAAATGCAGAGCTTCTTATCACATTTCTAAGGGAATTCTTTATTAAAGGGATTTTCTATTTCAAATATCATGGTAAATGGAAAGTGATAAGAGGTGTTTACCAAAAATTGAAGATATTAGAAAAATTGGATATCTTTCCTTCATATAACTGATTTTCTAGAAATCCAAAAGCAGAGCGAGACCATCTCTCTTGATATACAAAGCAGTGTCACATGGGAATTTAGTTAAGTGGGAAAGTTGGGAATTAAAGTGCAAGAACTGTAATTGGATAAGAAATTCGTTAAAGGAGAGTGATGGGATGAGTAGAAAGGGAAAGTATCTGGATTCAGGTGTGTGGTGTACAGTGTGGGGATTCCATACCTAGAGGGATGGAATTGAACTAGACCAGATGCAGAGGAAAGAGAATGGAAAGCCCTGGAGAGTAACTGATATGATCAGAGACTATCAAGCTCAGCCTAGGCTGAGAACAGCTGTTGATAAATACAACACCAAAGACAGAAAAGAGTCATCTGTGCAGGGAAGAAAAAAAAAAATTTACTGGGTAATCAGAAAAAAATTTACTGGGTATTTATAGTGGAGTAGTGAACAGTAGTGAACAGCTTTTTAGAAGGTGTACCAAGGGCACACTTACTGTGAAGGGGGATCTTCACATCTTGACAAATTTATGACGAGATCTTGTGGTGCAGTTGGTGAAGGTGGTGGGACTCAGTGGCCCAGAACTGATTTTCCAGGTCAGTCTTTCTACATTTCTTTTTCCTAGTACTGCCATCTAAATTTAACCTCTAAATGGTCTCTGGACTTCCCTAATATAATTAGTACCAACATACCTTTGATTTGTCCAGAAATGCATCCGGATATCAGTGACATCTACTGGTTTTCATATAGAAAACCACAGTCTTGAAAATTGTTAGTGCTTGGCCTCTAACCTTAGCATATGATTTGTCTTACAGTTATAAATCTTTCTCCTGATAGCCTTGTCATGTGAAGAATGATTAAATTTCTATTGCAGATCCTACAACTGGATTCAAGAAAATATGATGCTTTTTATTCCCATTTTAAGATTGAATTCTTTCTTGTCATTCTGGTAATTATCCTATAGTAGCAGCTTCCATATATTTAGAAGCAGAAAATCTCTCTCACTCTTTCTTTAGAAAGCTGTTGAAGTAAACAATTAATTAATTTGTTTATGTCTGCATGCATAGGGTGAGAGAGGGTGGATTGTGTATGTATAAATACAAGAATGAAGGGAAACAAAATAATTTAAATGAGTGTTACAATTAGACGCGAAAGTTATAAGACTCACAGTTAATTTTGTTTCCAATAACTGCTTCAAAAACATCTCATTTGAGCTCACACACTCATGGCCCTACACTTTTTCAGTTTCATAGGAGAGCCATCATGAGAGGTCACTGTGGAATAAAGATGATCCACCTGATTTTTAGACTTTTTCTCATAGACAGTTTGCCCTACTATATTAGAGCCACTAGCTCTGAAGTGGATGGAGTCTGGAACTTGTGCTGTCTCCTGTTAATAACATATGCTAATTTAGTTATTCCATGAAGTAAGCTTTCAGTCCCAGATATCATGTTGTTTTGAGGTATTCTTCTATAGCTGTGAGACCTTATTTTCATTTTATTTATTTTTAATGTTACATATGAAAATCAACATAGAAACTAGAGTCTAAATTTCTGTGTTTTCTTTCCAATTTTCTAACTTTCTTCAACTGAAAGTCCAGGGCGTACATGCAGAAAACAGAGTAACAAGTGTTCTATATGGAGATTTAAGCTGGTGGGTGGAAGAATCAATGACAAGAAATATACAGTATTTGAAAAAGAACAGGTACTTGAAAACGTTAAATAAATATTCACTTGCAAATTTGAAAACAAATGGTAATGACTAACTAAAAATAAATTGTATCAGAGTCATTTTGGAAATGTTCTCTCTCGCCCAGGAACTACTGAAGTGAAACACATCCCTGAAGCACCTTTAAAACATATCTTTTCCTTCTGGTCTGTGCGGATGATGCTCTGTGGGTTACTTCTGCTTGGGAGAAGTAAAAAATCAAATTAGAGCCTTTAATAGGATGTATGGGAAGAACAGCATTAACAGGGACCAAAACTAGACAGAACTCTGTGGCTGTTTCTTCTGGAGCAATCTTCCAATGACTGAAATGATTTTAAACTCTAATACTAGATTTTATTAGAACATTGACTAAAGTATTAGCTTTAAAATAAAGAAACCTGGAAATGATTGGGTAGAAAAGAATAGGAATAGATACATGCACACACCCTTATATGCCTAGAAACAAAAGTAGAAAAAAAAATACATTGAAAAGCAACCAGCAAAGTAATCAAAACTACTAAGAAATATTTATTAATACTCATTGGAAACAAAAAGCCTGCCAGAAAATTTGTAGGGTCCACTGATGATTAGGATATGGAAGGCACACTCAGAGATGACAAAGCAGTTCCAGAAGTGGTTGAGAATTATGATGCAACAGTGTTCACTGCAGAGGAAGTGAGCTATATTCAAATTGAAAAATCGTTCTTTATGGGAGACTCATCCAAAACTGAAGTGATGCTGAAGAAATGAACAGTCACATATCATCAGGACCTGACTGTATTCACTCATGAAATCCAAAAGAAGCCAAGGATGAAATAGCTAAATTACTAATCATGGTGTATGACCTCTCACTTAAATTGCATTTGTACCTGAGGACTCAGGGGAGACATTAAGACATAATTTTTTTAAAAATGGTTCCAGAGCAGTTAGGGCTGTATATAAAGCCTAATAACTATACAGAGGAAATTAGTAGAAACTGTAGTAAAGAATGGAACTAATAGACATCTAGTGCAACGAATTTAACTGGCAAAGGTCAACCTGTTTAGTTGTTGTATTGTGTGTGGGTGTTGGGTATGTGAAGTTAGTATGTCTCTTTTTTTTTTTTTTTTTTTTTTTTTTTAATAATCCTTTCTTGCCCCATGGTATATAATTTCATCACATTAGAGTCCCAGATTTCACCTCTGCTCCTCTGATCTTTATTTATTTATTTATTTATTTATTTCTGTGCATGAGCTGCAGGCTCCCTGCTCTGAGCTGAAACTCTCAACTCTCTAGTGCACATTCTGTGCTGCACAAACTCCATTTCCATGAGCAAACATCTGGGAAGAAGGAATCTTCTGCCTTCTAGAGGGGTCTACCTCATCCAGTTAGCTCCATCAAGGAGCATAAGATAAAACAGAAACAGGCAGCTAAAATAGAACTTGTCCATCACAGCTATGGCTAATGTCTGTCACAGCTATGGGTGTGTCCATCACAGCTATCCCCACTGACAAGCGACCTAATTAGCAGGAAAGGTCTGGAAATACCTGCCACCTCTCAAATAGAAACATTCTTAGTGGGCTTAAAGCCATAGACTACTATAAGACATCTTGGCATAACAGATATGTTAGGAAAACAGGGAATGAGGCAATGTGATCTGTTCTGGGAGACAATAGTGGGACACACTGATCAGCAACTGAAGAATGTTCTTCAATAACCATGGTCAATTATCACAGAATCATAGAAAGGTTTGGGTTGGAAGGGACCTTGAAGATTACCTAGTTCCAAACCCCATGCCACAGGCATGGACATCTTCCACTAGACCAGGTTGCTCAAATCCCCAGCCAACCTAGTCTTAAACACTTCTAGGGATTAGGCATCCGCAGATAAATAAAGCTGTTAGTTTTTTTCTAACATTCCAGACTGGGCAGCTTGAGAATTTGGGAGTTTCTGTTGGGCTTCCCCTATGGAGCAGATCTTGTAGTGAAAAATAATCCAGCACTTTTTATCTTCAAAATGAATCTACCAGATTTTATGGCTCATTTAGACACTTTGGCTTTCTGACAGATAGAGTTAGCTGAGTTTATATGACACTAGCCATATTGATATATATTACCTTAATTTCTCAGCACAGCTGTTCTAATCATCTCCCTGCTTCAGATGTTTGCAGCTATTCTCTTGCTGTCCATTGATATACTGCATCATTAAAGCACACTGATTTTCATCATTCATTTCTTAAATTCACATTAGTCTCATCAGAGCCTTCAGTGCATCCATTTTGTGGGGCTCAAACTTGTTTATTCTTTTGCTTCCCTGTGGGAGAAAATAGAACTGTCTTTCATTGTTTTGCAGATTTTATTTTACAGTTTTAGCTTTGTCTATAAACTGTTGGTGATTGTAGATGTTGTAGATGTTCTCAGGTGTTTTAATGTTAAAAATGAGTGAATTCCCAATCCAGCACTGAGTTTAAGTTAAAAATAGCTGTGCTGGATCACCTTGAGATTCACAGAATTTGATAATATAAGAAATGGGATAGGCAATATCATGTGGTGACACATCCCCTCTTATCTTTCAGCACTGCATAACTTAGGGATTTCTTAAGTGGCATATCTGTGCAGTATAGACCATAAGACAGAGTTATAGTTCTCCAGATTTTTCCACATGCCACAGAAGACTCTTTCACCTGATTCCTGCTGTGTGGAGCTTAGAGACATGACTTTAAGACATAAGGAGATAAATAATAATAATAATAATAATTAAAAAAAAAAAAAAAGCTATCAAACTAGGTGACCTTATCATCATTCTTCTGTTGATATTTTGGCCAGAGCTGAAATCAAGCTATATATGTTTATGAATATTATGGCATTTAGTTTTTTGTTGTTGTCGTTTTCTTAATATGCTATTTATGTGAAAATTCTCTCTCTATTCTCTCTCTCTTTTACCGTATATATTCAAAAAGTATGAGATGAGTCTTAAGGTAATGTAGATCATCTCCTTCAGAGATGATAGAGATAAGCCAGTTTATACAACATGTTATTTGGAATTTGGTGATGGGCTGCTCCAGAGACATATATCAACAAAAAACACAGGATAATCTTAACCTGTAACGTACAAAAAAAAATGAAGAACTTGAGATATTTACAGGAAATACTGGAGGAAATTGAGTTCATCAAATGCAGAGGTATATTCATTAAAGTCTTGAAGAAAGTTCAGGAAAAGTAAACAGCCACTCTTGATTACAGCATAAGAGTACACTAAAACTGTTATCATACTTCCATCCTAATACAAGACACCCTAAGGAAGTAGAGAGAAATATATTCCAATAAGAATAATTATAAGGATGAATATGTACTTTTTATAAACAGAAATATGCAAAGGATACATCTGGTCATTCAGCTGGAAAGTATAATTTAGGAGAAATGTTCTTATGTATCCTATAAAAGGTCTGCAGAAACAGAGCAACCTCCTGACCTTTACCAGAACATCAGTCAGGCAGCTCTCTCTAATGTAGCATCCAAGTACCTTTTAGCAGCACACTACTCAGTGTGGCTCATATATAAGTTTTTTGCCTTCTCTGATGATAAGGTCAACTCAAGACATAAGACAAAGTTTTTAAAATCATTTACCAGCTCGACTTTTATTTTAAAGAAGGTAAGGGCATAGATATTTTTCTGGGACTTCTACTGCAATGCAATGAAATTTGTAAGGAAGTTCCTGGACAAGTCCAATGTACAAGCGGTTGCTGCCTGGTGGAAAATACACCTTCACATGTTGTAAAGATAAATTCCCTTGGAGGGACTCAGAAATGATAACTCCCATCTAACTTAGCAGTTCATGAATTGATATTTTTCAAAGACTATGATGTAAGAATTCTTGAAGTACATATGACTCAATATCCAATTTTTCTCTAGAAATTTAAATAATTTTTACTAAATATGTATCTTGGTGATGATGTCAGTGGGCTTTTGATTTCACACTGGGTACATTTCTTTACTAGTTACCAAGGAGAGATTTTGGCACAAAACAAAATTTCACTTCAAATCGAAAACTGAATGTTAAGTACAGAACTAATCCTGTTTTATTACTGGAAGGATTCACATATACTGGGGCTAAAACCTAGGTATTTTCATAGATTATCTTTAAAAAGAAAAAAAAAAATCCTTTTGTATTTCTGTGCACACTAGGTGATCACAAAAGCAAAAGGTGAATAAAAAGCATTTTGCTTAATTTATACATGCCTGTGCACTTGGGTAGCTGCTTTGTAATATTATTTGCTTTTAGTAGGAAGCCACAGGTATCAAACTGATTGGTACAGTACCTTTCTGAGAAATCACCTTAAGTTGGGGAACACTTTTCTATTTCTCAGCAGGTTTGTCCTTTAATTTGATCAACTGATGCACTGTAGCTGGAGGAAAAAATAGTGAACTTTTGATTTCAGCCAGCTTTCCTGAGGTACACACAGATGAGCATACAGATAAAGTGAGCAAATAAAGGGAAAAGCCGTAATTGCAGTGTCCTGCAGGCTGTTTTCTGGCTGGCAGAAAGTTCTGCCTTAGCTCTGCTGCTGCAGGCAGATGCAGAGACCAACACCCCGCCAGATGTCTGCTGTCCTTGCTAGCAAGGAGAGCAAGGGGCCAGTTTGGCTACAGCTTTGCCACTACCAAAGCCTGTCTAGGCATAATTTCAGCCCCATTGTTCCACCATCATTACCCAAGGGTGGATCTGCAAAGGCTCAAGAAAGAAACTGGGCTCTGCTGTGAGAAGCATACAGCTAGACAGGAAAAAAAAATGATGGCAGGGATGGGTTTTCTTTATGTGACAATGTGCTTTTTTGAGAGGAGAAGGATTCGTCTTCATGGCATCAACTAATGGGAGAGCGCTGGCACCACTAGTGTGCATTTCCTGTTTAGTGCCCTCCATTGCTCTGATCCTCTCATTCTCAGGTGTGGCAAAAGACTGAGAGATATCTTACCAGGGAAAGATACAGATACTTTATACAGATTATTATTATTATTATTATTTTTCAGATACTATTTTTTTTTTTTCCCCAAAGATTCTCTTGCACCTATGGAAAATTTCAAAAGACTGATTTAGGGCAACTGTATGCTCCTCTATGCTCCTCTCCAGGTACATGATATAGCAATGCATTCCTATATTCTGTGCTGATTTGTAGATGAGTACAATAAGATGCAGAAATGAACAGCAGAAACATAAATAGTTAATAACTTATTATTCGGGGAAAAAAAAAAAAAAAAAAAAGAGGAATATTTACAACAGTAAAGCTTGGATGATGCAGAAACTCAATTCTCAGTACAATCTTTCAAAAAATACACAAAACTCTTGAGGATATAGGCTCTCTTTCCTGAGGAAATCCATCGTGCTTATAATAATAATTTCTGTGCATTGTCAGGCAGACATCAAAACTGCATTGCCAAAAAAATGTAATATACTTCTCTCTATACATATAGATGGGTCAGATTAGTAACCTTTGAAACCAGCTCTCTTATGGATGGCTAAAAGTTTTGGCTGACATATTTTTGGTGGAAAAACATGGGTTATTACAAAGTAAAAATATCTGCTTTCTCATAAACTTTTTATTTATTTCCTTTATAAACCTTAAAATGGCCCAAAGTGTTTTTGTTTGTTTGTTTGTTTGTTTGTTTTTTCAAGATTTGAAATACTTTTTAGTATTCATGTGTGTTTATATTAATAGAAGATCTAAGTGGTCGGGAAACTCTTGTGGTTTCCAGTGGTCTGGAAACTCTTCAATTTTTCAACTTTACAATACTTAATCAAGACACTTCTTATAAAGTCAGAAATCAATTTCAGTCATTCTATAGAAGTCAGTGATTTCAGTTCATTATGACAACAAATAATCTGTGGCATCCAAGTCCGAGGTGATATTATCTCACACCTCCAACAAAAAAGAGTTTAGGAGGAGTATGAGACAATTATAACCTCTTACTATAAATTCATTCTTATCCTTCTTAACATATGCACATGCTCTAAATGGGATTCCCTGATGTTTAAAAATGCAGCGTGCTTGGGTTACCGCTGGGATAATAGCTTCAGTAAAATTTCCTATTATGATTTATACAACCCTGTTCTCTAAAACAATTATACAAATTGTAGAATAAAAACAAAACAAGGCAAAACAAAAAGAACCCTCAGGACAACATAAAATAATGTTATAGGTTTCATTAAATCTCACTGAAGTGTGTAGACTGTTATAACCACAAGCACTTAAGGCAAGTTCAAAAACACGTTAAGATCCTGCTACAAAACTATTTTCCTCCACTATAAATTTAAGCCTTTTACTGTATATAATACAAGCTGCAGTAGCATGTAAAGATACATGAAGCTAGGTTTAACAAGCTAAATAACACAGCAGAATTTGTCACTCTATGCAAATTCACTATGGTATTTAAACTGTTATCCTTGTTGGTCTGCCTTGAAGGCTTGTAAGGATTTATACTGGCATTTGGCTTGAGGAGGTCCACGCAGAAGCACCAGAAAAGGGATGAGTAACTAAGCCAGAGAGAAGTCTGCTAAAAAACTTATGTTTTAGTCTAAGCTAGTCCTATGAGCTTGTCCAAGAACAGAACACTTAAGATGCTAGTTTTTGGGCTGAGCACTGACTGAAAGATTTATTGAAGAGTTAGCAAAGGCAAACGTTTCTGACCTCATTACCATTCTTTTTCTAAAATATAACCCTCAGTTATTTAACTTTCAGCTATCTATCTAGGATAAAGAAATAACAGTAAATATAAAGATAGGAATAATGAACCAGGCTACAAACTAGTTTTGTAGAAGTGTTTTGAAGAGCCAAAAGAAATTAATACTACATCATGACAAACAAGTCATGAAACTTTGTACATCCTGTTGATGGTCCTAAACTAGAAAACACTGAAAATACATTTGATAGTTAACAACGGAACTATTAATTCCACACATTCTTAGTGGGGGATATCGAGGGTGGAAAAGTTGAATTACTTTATGCTTAACAATTTATTAGCTTTGCAGAAAAACAGATGTCTTAAAATCAGGTCCACACAGAAAAATAGAAGACTTCCTACTATATCTCTCTATAGTCTTGTGTTTAACACAGGCATAGGGTTATGCATATATGCGACTTATTTCAGGATTTCCTGTTGCCCTCCCCTATGACCTGGAACTTCTTTGAGCTATACATAGACTAAGGGAGGAAAAGAGTCCTTGTGGGGACAACTAATGGCAGGAAGGGAGGAAACAGAGGTACCCAATGGACAAATTTAATTCCTTCTTTAGCCTGTGACCTAACATACAGTTAAGAGAAGAAAGAATATCCGTAATTGTTTGGCTAGGTTATGAAAAAAGAGAATCCTGTGTCATAGTTTATGGAAGGCCTGGATAACATTGAATATCATTACTGTTCACGCAAAATTTCCCCAGAGTCAACTCCTACAACTTGGATTAGATAAAGACCAGGCATCTGTAAGGCAGATGAGGCAACATAATGTTTTAGTTGTAGTTTCTGATGATATCATACCTTCTTCAAAAATCCACTGATACAAGTATCTCTTTCCCTTTCTCTCACATTAGCCTGCTTGAGAGTCCATCCTGACATGGGATTTACAAAACCTAGGCCACAGTGAGCCAAAGGAGAAAAAATGCAGAACAACTCAAGAGATTTACTGGATTTGCTGCTCATGTGCTTGGCTGTTTTTAAGAACAAGTTTTTTACAATAGATCATAATTCAAAGAGACCTTGTATTTACATCACTTTGTATCCCTTATTTAGTCTCATGCAGTCACTTTGTTTGACATTACTTCTGTGCTAGATTTTTCAGTATGCACACTATAGTTATGGCAGATAACACAGCCTGCGATACTCCTTTCTGGCCCAGCACCAACAACTCTTCCTGATCCTTACATTTGCCTTCTCCTGCTCACACCTTTCCCAGCCAGAGGGACAGAAAGAAGGAAACACATCAACATGAAGGAAATTATGTTCAAAAAACATATTGTAAAATTAAAACACTCCCTGGAGGGAAATCACAGAAATAAATAGGAATGGTTTATTTCATCTCTCTTTCTGATTATTCTGATTCTCATTTTTGTTCTAATGGATATTTCTTAATTTAGACTTTTAGAACGATGGAATCATTTGAATGCTGGAGTAAGCAATAAGAAATTAGCTGCCTAAATCCCTGCTTCCTAGTCTACAGAGGAAACAAGAGACATTCTCATTAGCATTTTATGCAGCCTTTGGATAGAAATGATATATCTGGGGTCCACAAACAGCTCTTAGACTTCAGTATTGGACTCTCTAGCTGCCTTAAAATAAACTAGTTTCCTCACAAAGCTTGCTAGAAAAATACCTTACTATGGCCAGGAATTCTTTTGAGTTGAGTTCACCATAACGGAATCATTCTTATGGCTATAGGCAATTGTCGTTGTGCACTTGCAAGTGACCCAAGTCATGGCCCTATTGGAGTTAAACATGTTGAATGGAGAGGGTTTCTAGAACTACTGTAAAAATATCCAAAAAGAATGGCATTCTCAAGGCTTGGCTCTTGAAGCTATTTAGCTTTGTGTTTTTGTGTCTTAGAATCACTTGATTCTTACTGGATTACTTTTTCCTGACTTTTACTCACCCTTGGCATCAAGTTTGAGCATCTGTTCTTTCAAGAATTCTTAGGAGCTGCTTTTCACTTATATTTCCACTTTCACATACATCTACTCTCTTCCTTCTACTTCCTTCTGCCAACTGTTCCCTCCTCTGCCTTCCCACTTGTCTTCACTTTTCCTTTGAAGTTTTACATACCCCTGAGGATCCTTTCTCCTGCACTCCAGCTGAGTTTTTTTTTATTTTTCTTTTTTGTTTGTTTTGAAAAGACAGCTCCATAAAGCTTTTAAACAATCTTTTTGCAAATGAATTATTTAGACACTCACACTCACATACCTTGTATAATAACTGCTGATCCCCAAAGTAGCTCATTCTATTTCTGACTTCATTTTGCTTTTGCAAAGCCATGAAGGTCCTACTGGCAGAAAATCCATTGTCCTCTGCAAAAGGTAACATTTTTCTGTAATAAAAGCTCTTTTTCCCATTCAACAAATACATAATTTTACCAGCAAAACATTAAAAGCTTTATTTGTGAGTGGGAGCAGGTGCAACAGATCCCCCACAGAGTTATAAAGAAAAACAGGAAAAATTGTCTTAATATCTATGAAAGAGCCAATCTACTTTAGCCAAATCCCAGAGTACTCTGGAAGTTAAAACAACTTTTTAAGCTTTTTGTGTGGAAGCTAATGACTGGTCTGAATATTCCTCAATATAACTGACTAGACCACACTCAATACTTCTGTCCAAACACTTGGATACATCTCTGTAAAAGAGATTTTTTTTTTTTTTTTTTTTTCCATTGCTGGTGACTAAATATATACTTTCAGACTTCCCACCTATTATTTTAGATTATTAGTTCCCTTGAAAATACAGAAGTTCTGTCTTAACGAAGAACAGCATGTGCATTTGTTTCCATGCAATCTGCCCTAAGCAGATACATAAGCAATACAAGCCTTGTTCAAAAACCCATTTGGTAGAATCATTTGCAGTATATAAATGCATCTGAATCACTAATCCTTTATCTAATTCATTATAAAATCACATTGATCAATTTATAATCTCATTCAGAGTTCACAGACCAATGGTTGGTACAGATCCAGGCAGGATCTCAGGAAGTCATTTAATCCATTATCCTGCAATAAACTAGGAAAGAGGAAACCTAATCCACTCCTCATAGATGCTTTTTCAATCTGTCCTTAAAATGCTGTAGCCATGGGGAGTCCATATTCTCTCAAGGTAAGCTATTTCAGTGGTTAATCATCATCACGGTTAGAGAGTTTTCCCTAATGTCTCTCCTAAATCTCCTTTGATCTAATATAGCCTCATTACTTCTTGTCCTGTTCACTGTAGATACAAAGAACAGATCTCCTCTTCACAGCAATCTATTCCATGTATAAGTTTTTCCACTACAAAGTCATATTTTCTAAGCCTTTCTATCTTTTGATTACAAGGAAAGATTTGTCTCAGCATATATATTTTCAAAACAGGTTAGGATAAGACCTTCTCCTGCAAATTTAGAAACCAGGAGATAAAATCTTTCTTGCAATGTTTAATCTACGTTGGCTGAATAGCAAATGTTAGATTCTTCAGAAACTCTTCCCTAGAACAGAAATAAAAACTTCTAAATATCATGCATGTAAACATATTTCTTTCCACATGTGCAAAAAGTAGATTTCATGATTATAAAAAGTAATACATCTATGGTAGTCTGGCCTCAGTTTCTGCCAGTCTCCTAATAATTAAAATTGTAATAACCTGATAATTAATGCTTTCATTACTAAACAATTAGCACTTGGGTGTGGCTGAAGGTAGTTCATGAGGGAACATTGAGCCCTCTGGCCAAGAAGTGAGAAGCAGGAGGTAGGGAGTGGTTGAAACTGCAGACTTCAGCCAAACCCAGGAACACAGGTTCAAGCAACAAAACGAAGCCTGCTGCCCTGCTGATTGCCACTGCTTGCCACCACCCTTCTCCACTTACTCCTTTTCCCCTTTCCTTGTAGATTAAACTGGTAACTAGCAGGCTTGCCAAGCTGCAGTGGAGCAAAGATTCTCTTCTCTCAGACACTGGCAAAAGAAATATAGTGGATTATTGTCACAGAAAGGAATGGGCTTGCTGGAGACAGGTACGTACCTGTGCAAGTGCAAGCATGGGACATCATGTATGAGGAAGCTCACAACTCCTACCTATGCTGCTTACAGGATCACCTGATAGTCAGAGCTGACAAAAGGAGCAATGCTCAAGAGTGAAGGCTTTACAATCCCAGCAAAACCTGCCAAGTCTACAGAAAAATCCTTTCTTACAAATATAATGATATTTTCCACCTCTCTTAGGTGGAAAAGATGGGTACCAGTGTTACTCT
The DNA here is from genome assembly GCF_011077185.1 of Oxyura jamaicensis. Lineage (NCBI taxonomy): Eukaryota > Metazoa > Chordata > Aves > Anseriformes > Anatidae > Oxyura > Oxyura jamaicensis. The sequence goes on along the minus strand of NC_048897.1, from coordinate 42,908,852 downwards.
TGTTAGTAGTTCATTCACACTACAACAAGAAGGAAGGTTTAATCACCTGAAAAGAATTTCAGGTTTCAGCTTTCCCCAATGTTCAGAAAAGCCTAATTTTTTTTCCTCATGTTTTGTCAGCACATAATGATATAGAAAGTAATAGAAATTACTCCAGGTGAAGAAAGATAGAGCATGACCAAAGGTATCCTAGTGACACATCCAAATAGCAATGAACTCAGACCAAACAACATGATAATGTAAGATGGCCCTGCAGTGTGGATGAACAGAGTGGGGCTAAACTGTGCCTGAACCCTGTTGACTGTTACCTTGCAACTGCGCTTTTTTAGTAGTGTCATACCCCAGTAGGCTGAGGACCTCATCAGGCTAATAGCAGACCTTGAGAAATGCTAAATGGCTATTAGTCCAGATTAATATCTTGTATTCCATTCAGTAAAGGTTTAACTGATACTTGAGCTTTCTCTGGAGTAAATGAATGGCCTGTCATAAAAAACAGTGCAGGCATGGGACTGCTCTAAATACAAGGGAAAGGCAGAGTCAAAGGCAAGAAGAATGAAGCAGGCACATTTGTCAGTAAGGGAGTGTTCATTAAAGAGTGTTCAATTCTGCTCTGTAACGCCCACAATTATTACAAAGATGAAAAGGTTAGGCTGCTGGTGTGCTGAGATCTTTCGATTAATTCTTTCTTTGTCTTTGAAAGAGGAGCTGTTTTGTGTTCTCTGCTTGCTCTCAGACTTGCCAACAAGACATTCCTCAGAAATGGGCTACTGTCCCTTTGACAGCACAAAGTGCTGGGCATGCTGGTTATATGGAAACCTAGTTTTTTACACTGACGAGTTACACAGTGGTAACCGCAGTATAAAACAAACCTTCTATGTTAATATAGTACCCACATGGTCAAACCATTTTTCAGAAATACTAAGGTTAAGGTTAATTTTAACAATGGTGGACACTGGAATTTATAAGTACATCCAAAAATTAAACCATCCCTATTGTGAAACACAGGGCATATCATTGAACAAACATGATTAAAAACTAAGATACACAACAAATAACATTAAACACAACAGATTATAGTAAAATACAACCATTAAATTAAAAGTAGGAATTGTTCGCTGTTTCAGATAAGTTTTAATAACACTGAACTAATAACATACATTACTTATTATTCATATTAAGAAAATCATCAAAAGCATAGAAGGTTTTCATCTAAAACATATTAAAGTCAAAGAAGTATTTATCAGCGTGTGCTGAAGCTGAGGCTGGACCATAAATCAGTGGCTGAGTTAAAAATGTTAGGACCCTGGAGTTTAAAAAAAATATATCAAAACAACACCCATAAAAACCTATTTGGAGGTTGAAGTCATATTTTTAGCTTTATATTTAACTTACGATTTCCATACGTAATGTGTGTGGATCTTAGACATGGATTTAATTTTTTTTTTTCAGTTGAAAGGTAAGAATCTTTAACTGTAGCATAAAAATCAAGACTTTTTTAATTCTTTTTTTAAGCAACAGAAATATAAGACAAGCATTTATAGAAAGAAACCTGACATGCACTAAATGTATTTCAGTCTTCCAGCTGAGTGTATGCTAAGATTAAATGTATTATAATCACATTAATCATGCCTGTAATCATGCATCTTCATCCTTAGACTATCAGCAGCTGTGTCCTTTCTGACACTAGGGTTACTGTCTTGCCATCTCAAACAAATTTTGAATTCCTCTCATCTGTAAAAGATCGTACTTTAAAGCTCTCCTATTGCTTAGCTGTTCAGGATGAGACCTTGACTTGTTCTTTTTCATATCTTGGCTAGATGTAGCCTCACAGCACTTGTCATGGTGAGTGGAGAAATCAGCATTTTCAAGACCAGAATAATATCTTTCAGTCAGAGATTTTTCATTATGTTTTCACAATATTTCATTATCCGGAAGCTGCTCTGGTAACAAAGCAAGGAACAAAAGCGATCCATGAACAGATTCTACAGGACAGAGTTTAGTAGTAAATACTGGTGGTACTGAGACAGAGTTCTGCTGTGCTTAAGAATCCATTGGTCAGTATAGTGTTTGGACAGGAATTTTGAACTTATGGATACATTTTCTCCATCATCTCCAACAAGACGCTTAGTTGAATTTTCAGTGGCAAGCTCTTCTGTTTTACAGCCATGAAATGTGAAAAACACTGAGACCGTATTCTTGGTAAGTAGCACCAATTTAGCCATTCATGAATCATACACAGTGGGTTTTATTGCATGTACAAATGTGTCTACTTGGAGTATAGCTCAGTCAAACAAGAACAATTTTTAATCTTGCACATTTAAGACAATATGTGAATAGTAAATAGTGTTAAATACAGTTAATTTGGCTTTCATCCCAGCATTAGTATTTTGTTGAAGTAAACAATTTGGTAATGATACAGTGATTATCATATATTTGTTAGACAGCTATTTATATTCTTCACCATACTGTTTGTTCAAAAGCAACAACATATATTAAAGTGCTCAGCCACCCATAAGATATGTAACAGAAATCAGCCTAAGTCCAATGCCCAAAAGGAAAACACTGTCAGTCTTTGGAGATTTCAAGATGTGGATCTACTTTCTGAAACTGGAATTCCCTATTAGGACGTTGGTGGCTGGGAGGGAAGGAGGGAAGGAAACAGAATCCAGACAGAATAAGTTATTAACTAAACACAGCCTGGGTTCCCGCCACTTGTTGAGTTCACTGAGAGGAAGGATAAGCACAAGATACCTCCTTTCTTGCATGCTTTATCACAGGGGTGGGTCAAAGAGACCACACATGAAATTAAAGCCCTGAGCATGTCATAAAACTGGATCAGTTCTTAAAATAGCAGTGAAGTCAGACATATTGCCCCGGCCAAGCACCGAAGTAATTAAATTCTAAAAATCCTGCGGTTTCAGTTACATTTTAAGTGAAAAATGCTTTCAGGAGTCAATGACAAAAGATTCAGATGAAAATCAAACCATAAAACTAGATTATCAAGTTAAAACTAGATATAACTAGGTTGTTAGGGTGACCTTTTCTGTGCTAACAATAGCCAGAGTCCCCCAGCATTACTTCAGTGTTCAATAATATTTGAAAAATTCTCTTATCTCCCATTAGTCACTGCTTCTACAAAGATGAAAATAAAGGAAACACCCAGACACATCAACAGGAAAGGCAGCTCTCCTGCAGATTTTTCTTCTAAATTCCTGTATAGAAATCCTTGTCTGTTATGTCCCACCTTCTGGGTATATTTATTCTACTAAATGTTCTGGTTGTACTGACATTAGATTTTGAGTACAAGATTCATATATTATCTTAAATAAATTAGAAATATCTTGATGAAATATCTGTCCAGTTGGGTTTGCATTCCAAAATCATTTAGATATCAGAACAGCTACTTTTTCCCCATTATCCAAAGCTAATCTGAATGACCTGAATGGGAATGTTCTTCTGGCTGAAGTAAACTACAGAAATTTTCATTTTCACCTTTGTTGCCCTTGTTGTTGTTTCCTCCTCATATTAGACTATTATCTCTTTGGGACAAGGCTCATCTATGTCAAGTACAATGGTGAGCTGAATCTTGACTGTGCAGCTCTAGGTGATCCCTTCCTGGCAAGAAACTGGAGACAAAAAGCATAGCCTGCAGCTAGAATCAATCATCATTCTACAGAAGTGTTCAAAGAAAAAAGATCCACACCCAGGTGACTAGTTACAGCTGAGCTCTTCCTATTGCTCTGGCTGCAAAACTCAATAAAAGAACAACATTTAAATGGATTCTAACATCTACCAGTACAGATCATTTTATTCTTAGAGAAGGTCTATTTATGGACCTTAAATTAACTAGTACATTTTCATAAGTTTGATATACTGCCTCACTTTCTTCCAGCTACAGTTCGTACCAATAACATCTGAGTCCACAAGGTGCCAATATGAATCATGTCCCTACCTGCCTGTTTTGCATGTACAATCAGATGATTAACAGTACATTTGGCTAGCTGGCTTAGTTGACTTCTGACTGCAAAATGCTCAGATAAAACTTGAATGCTGAAATTATTTTTGCAATAAAAAATCTAACTTTTACAATTCATTGGTCTTTACTATATAGGTTTGGGAATTAATTTAATGAAATTGACCATTTTCTATATGGGAACAAACAGCTCAGAAGCAACAGGAATGTTGTCTCTCAAACAGCGATGCAGGTGACCAAAAACTTCTAAAGATAATATTTCAGTCACAGAGCTCTTCCAAGAGCACAGAAATGTGAGGGACTGAAATAGCTATAAACTTGCCTAAAGCAATGAATATTTTGCAAAGAGACAGTGCCTGTTCTTCCTGGCTTGCCCCTCTCTATGCACTGTCTTCTGGATAGAGACTCCTTTTTAATTTTGATCTTAGCTGTACCATTATGAGATACCAGAAGCAAAGGAGACAGCTTTAAATATAGAAATAAGAAAACTATCAATTTTACCTAAGAGTGAAAAAAAAAAAAATAAAAAAATCTACACTCTAATTTGTAATGTTTTGCCATACAGGAAGATTTTTTTTTTTTTTTCCAAAGATAAATTTTTTTTGTTAACACCCAACAAAAGAAGAGATAAAAATACATGTGCACAAGAAAAAATCTTATTCCACTCACCATCCTGAAATAAAGCCTCTCTCTTTGCAAGAGTGGGAAGTGAGAATTGATTGCAATAGATGTGCATTTGCAAAAAATCTTCCAGCCAAATATCCCAGGTATGGTATCATAATCCAGCTCCAATAGGTAGATGGTGGATTTTCCTCAACAAGTTTATGACCCAATATTTTGTGAGTTTTGTGGCCAATATGCAATTAGATGTTGTTATCCTCATAGGATACCAAGCCCCAAGAGCCTGAGAACAGATGTCTTGGTGGTTATGTGATCCTATCACAACCACATTGCTCCTCAGAGAGATGGAGTATCCATTATTCAAATAATCTGCAGGAAAAATATGCTTTCCAATGTGACTCATCACCTAAAAGCTGCATGATCTTTGGGAAAGTCCCTTTCCCACTCTTTTTAAAAAACTGAATGGTGAAAGAACTTTGGGTCTCTTGATGTTTCTTCAGCTCCTTCTCATACTGTGGAACCCGTGGTTCCAAATGAACTAGGAATGAGAAAGCAAATCTCTTTGGGGAGCACCTCTGGTCACAGAGATGCCATAAGACAAGACACAAATTCACAGAATTTACAGTGTTATTTTGAGAGCTGAAATTAAACATCCAGGCTTTATGGAAACCTCCAAAGGATAAGGTAGTTCCCTAAAGAGGGATAGACATGGCCTCTAGGTCCTCCATCTCTCAAAAGAATGTGTCTTTATTTTTGACCTGCTACAATAATGGGCACTAGATGTTATATGGAAGCATCTACCACCTCTTCTCATCCCAGTGCACCTCAGAGGCATGGAATCAGAGGATCAGAATGCTTTTTCTTTTGTAAGAGGTATTTTGCTCATGTTCTAAAATACTGCCTAATATCTGTCATTTCAGGACTATCAAGCTGAAAATTAAAGTAGTATCTTGTGCTGATCTGTGCTTACCCCCTGCCCTGTCCAAAGTATTTTGCTGATGTGTTCTGTTCTGGATAGAGACAGCTTTTTGATTTTGAGGTTATCTGTACCATTAAGAGCTGCTAGAAGTAAAGGAGACACACCTCAGAATGTGTTGATACATTAGCAGTTAGGAAGATAGATATGATGTACCATGAGGTACAAAATATGGAGCTAAAATTTCCTGTGCTCTGTAGAATGTTGGTCAGCACTACATTCTCCACAGCAAGGGAAAGAAGCAGTTAAAAGAACACAAGGCTTTTTAAAGATTTTGAACTTTTCAGTTTGAACTTCATATAGGCCAATTTTTAGGTTATATGAGGACAGATTTTACATGTCTTAGATTAAAGTTTTACAATAGAGAGACTAGCTTGAGAACTTGGCCAAACTTCCTCATTCCCTACATGCAATTTTTCTCCCTCAGAAGAAGAAGAAAACAACAATAATAAATAAATAAACAACCAACCAAAAAATGTAAAATCCTTTTTTTAAGGAAATTATTTTGATTCCAAAAATAAGAACCATCTGTCTCACAAAGGTTTGTTTGGTTTCAGACATATTTTTTTAACAGTGAATATTGTTGTGGAAAAGCCCATAAATTATATCCTGATGTGGGAAATTTAAAAAGGCAGGGCATTATTCTCTGCTTCTATAAATGTGAGTAGTTTCACCCCATTGCTTTGGTAGAAAATCTAGCTTACTGTGTTTCTGAGGTCACCAAATAAAAAGACAAGCCATTAAATAAATAAATAAATAAAAATCAGGCTAACTTTTCAGCCACTCTATCACCTGCAAAAAGTACAGCACTGCAGCTTTGTAATTACTGTATTTTTTTCTCATTTAATTGTCCACAGAGAACTATACTCTCCAGACAAGAAAGGGACAGGAGTAATTGACTTTAAGTGTGAACTATAGCAAGAATAGAATATTAATTTTTGCTGGACCTTTGGTGAGTTTATGAAGTTATACCAGGACAATCATTGGTTAAGTGTAAGGAACACAGCAGAAGAGGTATTATGCCAAATTACTATTAATTTCAGAGATCATGGAATAAGATCCCAGAGTTGCATTAACCTACTGAAGTCAATAGAGCTGCATTCAGAACAGATCTAGATCTTACAGGTATATATCTATTCTTACTCATAACTTCTGTTCTGCAGACAGGAATAATGCAAACACAAACCTGATGTGACCAGAGTCAGTTCAAAGAGAGGAAATTGAATATGTTGATTATCATGATGCTACCAATTATTATTCAAAAGCGAACCAATTATTATCTAATAATTTTGCTAATGGAGACAATCTAACACATTTCAGCCATTGTAAGACATATTACATTCTTGAAAATGGGACTGGGGTTCTATTCTTCTATTCTGGTTGTATTTACCTTGAAGGGAATTTAAGCATTCTTAAAATTTACTTCATAAAAGAGTGTACCATCTTGATCTTACATTAGCTTTGGTCTTAATGGTCTTAAGTTAGTCTTTGCACATCAGGATCCTACTTTTGGGCAGTTAACTTCAAAGGTACTTTTTTTTGTTTTGTTTTGTTTTGGTTTGGTTTGGTTTTGTTTTTGTTTTTTCCTGAGTGTGTTAACACGGATGACAAAACAGGTTAATAAAAACTCGTATCTGCTCATACGGGTCAGTTCAAGACAAGAAACCCTCAAGAGATGCTGTAAGACAACGTTTGAGTTATGGTGATCCCAGTTTCCTTTTCTATACCAGGTTTGCTCTGTAGACTATAGCAAAAGGGATTTTTCCTGTTCTGGGCTGTTGGCTGGATCTTCAGAATAATAACCACTAAACAAACCTTACTTGACTAAAGAGGGTTAAGATGAATCTACTAACTCTTCATTTCCTGACTCAGTCCTCCAAAAATACCAGCTAGAACAGCACATGCTGCTTTGCTTCTGCTCCCACAAGGCCTTCCCAACAAGTACTGGCTGAAGAGAACAGCAACCCAAGAAGATGTAGCTAAACTCCAGCCAGATGGCAAAGCTGGAAAGCTTCTGGGCACTTGTACAGATGCCAGCTAGCAAAAAACTCTATGGAGAGTGTCTGTGTTTGAAAAACACAAACATTTGGTGCCTCGCCCTGAAAAGAGTCATTCAGCTGTAACAAACCACTGATATTCAGCCCTTTTGTAGTGCCAGTTGGCTCCAGACAGAACTGCCAAACAGAAGTGGGCTTCCACTCCAAATCTTACAGAGACTAAAAAGTCTGCCATTCATCAGGGAAGGGAACAAAGCACGGGCAAGACTGGGAGCTAGCCCTGAGCTGGAGAGGAAAGGAAGTTACAGCCAGCCTGCCCTGTGGCAGCACTGTGCTCATGGGGACAGTAAGCTTTCATTTGGCTCCTCTGATTAAAACACAGCATTGTCCCCCTGCATCAGCCACTAGTTCATCAGTCATCTCAATTTCAATGATAATTTGCCATTGTCTCTCAGCCAGGCATAATAAAATTGATTCCCACTTTCAAAAACAATTGGAAACATTGTCAAAACAAATGCAGTCTTCTCCACGTTCACCATAAATCCAGTATCCAGAACTGAAACTGTACTCAGCAAACCATGCTTATCAGTGTGTATCAAATCTTTTCTGTATAGAAGCTGGAACATAAGCAACAATAAGAACAAAACAGCAACTTCATCAACCATCAGTGGATCCTACCCCAGCCACTGCTAACCTCCATTGGGTTTAGACTACAACATTCTTCCTTCCTTCCAGCTCAGAAAAGGAGGGAGATGAAGAATCAAAAAGGTGAAGAAGGTTGCAGCTATTTTTGTATTTTCTGAAAAATCTTTGTTCTATATTGGAGCAAAAAGCCAAATCTTCCCCTGCAGAAGCACACAGAAAAAAATCATTTACTTTCACAGCATCGGGAAGTGTTGTCAAGGTTCTTGAATCAATCCACTAGTGAAAATACTTTGGATCACAGTATCACCATTCATTTCCTCTGATTATAGCTGAATGTGTTTGCTATTATTTTTATAGCAATACACAGAGGTGCTGTATGCATTTCTGTTCCTGTGAGAGAATTTACACATCTTTTTGGCCCTTAGACATCTGTATTATATGAAGGCTGCAAGTCTTTCTATCTTTCTGATGTTTGCTTGCCTCCCCCTTTCCTGCTTCTTTTATTACCATTATTATAATCTGAATTATTATTAACCAAGTCTGAGGTTCAAGTGAAAAAACAGTGCATGTGCTAGAGGTAGCAGCTCCACTTTACACCAGAGAGCAATGTGCTGTATAGAACTTGCTTTGCTTAGCGTATGCCTTAGGAGCTTAGATTGCTCCAAATGCTCTTGAGTTGTAGCTACAATTTTAGACTTAGTGAGGTATCAGGGGAAGCAGATAGGGGAATATATTTTAATTTTCTCTGCAAAATGAACACAAAGCCCATGGTTTTCTTTGTAGCAAAAATGTTGCCATTTCCACCAATGAAAAAAGGTTTGGGCAATGCACTAAATCTACATCAGTTTAATCAGTTTTATGATACCAGGTGACTGAAGAAAATAAATATGGTGTACTTTTAAAAATCAGTGAAAAAAACAAACAAACAAAAAACCTGACAATGCAATGATACATAACACAGGATTCTCATTGTGGACCGGGGCTCTTGTGCTTTTGCTTTAAGACAGTGAGAAGTAGACACCTGGCTGATTTCTATACTGCCCATGCAACCATGCATTAAGTCTAAATTCTTTGTGTGTCCTATTCACTGACCCAGTTGTTCACATGAAATAGAATTCCATAAATGTTCACATTTTAGTAATTTGTTAATGTAGTAAAAGAAATACAACCATTATGTAACTGCAGTGATTTTTTACATGTAGATGGCAGGATTGTAAAAGTGACAAGTTATTAATTTTGTAAGATGAATATCATAACACAATGAAGAGACATGCAGTGAAAATTCAGGGTGCTGGAGAGGGGAACAAGAGCACTGGTGACTGTAGAACATCAAATTGGATAGGTTTGGGCTTTTGCTGGGCAACCAAACTGGATTACATATATTTAGGTGGGGGAAAGACATGAATGGCCATGACTTGCTTCTATGCAGAGATCAAGAAGATTTTTTTTTTTTCCCTTGATTATTCTTTGTATCTACCTAGGCATAAACATTCAGTAAATCAGTGTTTATTTGAAGTGAGTTGCCTGCTTGCTTTACTCTGCTTACTGTGCTCTGGGTCTTGTAGCATGCAGGCAGCATTCCTTCTGAATGAAATCAAATCAGAATATGTGCTCCAGCTGCACATGTAGTACATCTCTGCCATCAGTGGGAGTTCAGGTTGCTAAAGTAGATTAGGATTAACATGAAGGAAAACTCCCACATGTGTACAGATCTGGAAATCTGGTCTCCAACAGCAATTGTTTCTTTCTAAAGATCTGCTTTATCTCACAGCACCACTGGTGACTGTACATAAATCCTCATGGATCTTTTTCTGGGATAACATTCAGCTTTTAAATGCTATCCCATTCTTTCCACATATCCTGGTCTTCATAACCATGGCACTCTAGCAACTATGTGACGGTAGCACAAAGATGGAGGAAATAAGGACTGATGTCTTTTTTTTTT
>NC_048897.1:42832077-42898595 GCF_011077185.1 Oxyura jamaicensis | reverse complement strand
TTTTTTTTTTTTTTTTTTTTTTTCCTCTCTTTGTAAATCTGTGCCTTTGTGGGCAAGGGTCCAGTTTTATGAGGTTCAGCTCCATTACATCGGCTCAGTTTTACTGCCAAACACATCGTCAATCTGTAAATTAAAGGGCCCATAAAGCAATACCATGCAAGATTAAAAACAGAAACAACAAAAACAACACTAGAATCAAGGGGCAGATTTGGGAATAATCAGTAACCCAAAGTCTTGAGGGATGAATGCAAGCAAAAGTATAAGAATGTGAGAATAATAAAAAGGAAACTGAAAAGCAAAAAAAAAAAGGGGGGGGGGGGAGTTAGAAAGCAGCAGAGTGGCAAAAAAATAGGATCAGCTTGTTCCAAAGAGCAAAGTTCTCCAAGGGTGTCTCCCTAGATTTTGCCTGTCCATCTAAGACTTATTGGGTGCCTGTAGTGACAAGGTGGGGGGTGAGAATGCTAATGTCTGCTTTAGCAGCAAGTTAGTCCCAGCAATTTACTATGTCTGTTAAATGATAAATAATTGTTGTGCACTCAAAAATTATATTTAATCCTATTTTCAGGATGTTAAAATAACTCGGAGATCTGAGGGTTATATTTCTTATGATGTGAAACTGCTTTTAGGCCACCTCTAATTCAGAGTCATATCTGCTTCTTCTCTTGACAGTTTGCCTCAGGGAGCCAATTAAACTTTTGAGAATGAGAGCTGGGTTCAAATTCTGCCTTATGCATCACTTGAAGTCTTGTTAGCCAAGCTCTAGCTGCTGTATGTTTTGTAATGCTTTTTCCAAGCTGATGCATGAGCTAGGAAAAATCCACCTGGGTTTCTAATCCCAGGTTGAGTTTGCAAATGAAAAAAAAAAAAAAAAAAAAGCTTTTTCACTCTAAACTGTACAAATTTCATTTTCCACATAACTATGATCATGGAAATGCTTAAAGATAGTTTTTACATTCATTATTATCCAGATATAAAAGTTTATTCTCTCTCTTTGTATTTCTTTTAGGGACATATCAAAGCCTACAGCAGTCTTTCACCAGTGTCAGAAGCTGCTGGACTGTGCCCCAAAACCAAAGCACTGACACTTGTACTCAATCTCACCTAAAGTGAGACCTAAATAATTTATGGTCTCCAATGCTTTCTTTCTAGTTTCAGCTCTCTTAACTTGATATGAGCTGCACATACAAGGAAAGAAACATAGATTATGTTAAAATAAATCAGATCTGGTAGAATGCTTTTTACCTTCACAGGGGAATTTAAAGCTTTTTCTTTAATTCCTGTGGTAATTTGTCAAAGAAGCTGTTTACTGCAAGGTGGGCATTTGACAGTAAGCTTAACTGTGACAGGGAGAAAAAAACAGAAGGAGAGAAACAACAACAAAAACCGCAGGCCAAAAAAAAAATAGAATTCCCTCTTCCTTTCCAGCAGTTTCATTTCTAACTCTTGATTTATTCCCCACCCCTCCCCCACCTCCCTGGTATTTTTACAGAGAATTTCATAAATTACCATTTTGTCACAAGATACTTCTGTAAATTCAGGGATAGCAAAATTCCTTCCTGAAGCATTTGAAATGGACAAGAGCCCCAAGGCTACTTCATCATGGAGAAGTCATTGTTCATGAAAATCTGTGGCACCTTAGAGGGAAGTCAGCTGTCTCACTAGAACAGTTCTTCCCCATTCTAGCACCAAGCAGGCTTGGAGACCACAATCCAATAAAAAGTGTTTCCAGATTGTTTTGGGAAAGGGAGGAAAGGCAAAGATCCAGTGTTCACCCTGCTGGCCTGAAACGTATGTGGAATCCATCAGGAAGTTAATGCAGCATAAATATCATATGGTCAGGGCTCATCTATTGTCATCTTTCAATGGCAGATGACAAAGCAAGCAGCACAGATGGCTGCATTTATGGCTCCATTCAGTACAGATAACAAACCTGCTTCTAGACATTTTTGAGTGCTACAGAAAAAGTCATTTACATTTCCCACTGTCACTTACAGGACTTGCTTTTGTCAATATAGTCACCTTACATGGGGTTTAACAAGATATAAGAAACACAAGGTCTTCAGCACCAGTACCAAAATTACTTTCACATTTCACTTCTGCAGTAAAGGGTTTGAATTTTGATGGATTTAAGCAGAGTATAACGTGCAGGAGGAGTGAGTCGATACCCTTTTTTTTCTGCAGGGCAAGCTTGATGCACCACAACTAGAAATTATTTGAAAATTTAAAGCCAACTTTCATCCTGACCATTAATACATTCCAGGTAACATCAGTGAAGAGATGAAGATGAATTCTGACTGTTTTTATATTTTACTGTGAGGCATGGGAGCAAGATATTTTCAGTAGCTATTTTGCAAGAGTTTGATATTTCTGCCTATTTATTAGGTTGGAACCACAGCATCACACATTGCCTTGTTCCAAGCCTTTATTATAAGATCCCAGTTCCTACACAACCCCACAGGAGAAAGATGAACAAGAATATTATGTGATTAATAAGTAACTCAAGGCAGAAAATATAATTAATGTCAATCACCATTAATTCAATTCATAGTATCCAGAACCTGTCAAATTTGATACTTTTATTTTTAGTATAAATATAGTTGGTGAATGCAATTGCTTCAATGTAATTTAGATTTCAGTAGAAGTGTGAAGACAAGATACCAATTGGTGCTCTGATTAGAAAAGGAGAAGAACAAAAAACTGGGGTGCCTATGAAATGGATTTAGAAGGGGCAAAATTGCTGGCACAGAAGATTCATTCCAAAAGGGAAGTCAGCATCAAGGGGAAGTCAGCATTAAATGCCTGCTCCGTATGGCGTCTCATCTTTTCTTTAATTAAATCATGGAAACTGAAGATACTCTGCATCAAATTCAAGTTATTTCAAGCCGAATAAGTTATTTTTTCCTTAACATGCTATGATGGATTTGTGCACCATAACTTTTATATTCCTGAAAAAAAAAATAAATGCGAAGTAATAGGTTGTCAAATTACTGATTGTGTACAACAATAGAACAAAACAAGACTTTCTGCCATTTGCCAGGCTATTCTGTGAGACTACGTAGCAAATTCTGTGGTATCCTTGGCATGCTGGCACTTTTCAGCCATGGACACAGGTTACAGCACTGATGCATGTTATTAGTAGTTCTCTTTTCAGACTATGCTGCTCCAAAGTTAGTCACTTTTGGCTCCTGTTGATTTATCTTTCCTTGTGCCGGTATTCAGTTCCTGAAAATAGGATTTATTTTTTATATTTATATTTTTATATTTTTTATATTCAATTTCTAAATGTAGCTCATATCTCATAACAGCAAAACCTGAAACTTATATTTTTGTATTTTTTTTCCCAGATACCATAACATGTCATATGGTAAAACTATTTGGGAAGTAATTCTTCACGTGCTTCAACATTTGTCTTCATATTACTACAGTTACTAGACATAGCTAAAAAACTATTTTTAAATCATCAGTAAATACTAATGTTAGTATTTAAAATGTTATACTGTTAAACTAAGAACCTGGAAAATCAATCAGAACCATTTTAAAAATACAAAAATAGTTGTTAATGACAGATTTAAGGAACAAAGCTGACCAGTTCCACAAATAACTTGTCTGCATTGCAAAGTTTGCAGAAAAGTACATTTACCTGAAAACTGCGGTGAAAAAGAAGCAGGCAAACTAGATTATGCTGCAAGTAAGAGTGAAAAGTTTCCATGTACTCTCTCATTTTTCGCCAGAATTAATGAAGAAATTGATTTGCTTTGAGATACTGCATTTTAGAGATATTCCTTTAGATTTTGAGAAGAACCTTACTTTTATATACAGCTCTCAGAAGATGATGCAAAATACTAGAACTACATCTGAAAAGTCTAAAAGGGATTATTCTGACTCCACCAAATACAAATAAAATAATAGTGCTGGTGCCTAATCCACAGAGAGGAGCACAGTGCCAGATCATTAGCATTTCATTTAATGAAAGTACTGTCTAAATCTGCAGACCCTCTGGAGAAATCCATCTGTTCTCATTAATCAGTGCATCTGTTTTGGCAACTAGCTATTAACAGGAATTCTGTAGTCTGGATAGAAAATCCAAAAGCCACTTCTTTGTGAATGCAATATGAGGTACCTTGTCTTGTCTTCAGCATATTTTTTATAACCCTTTTTTTCTTCCCTCCTGCCCTGTCAAATCATCATTTGAAGGTACTTCACTGAATAGGTACCTCATGTATCTTAATCATAGTGAAAGCACACAGATTCCATACAGCTGATGAGAAGATAAATGTTTAAGAATCCCTCATGAGATGCATTGAATAACTGATCTCTGTCTTCATCTGTGACTGTACTCACACTTTTGCTGACATGGGGCTGAAATGTCATCCCTGCACCTAAGTTTTGAGGGGTAGAATTTGTAAGATTCTGAAGCACCCTGAGGCTTTACAGTCCAGTGGCTATACTGCTGCAGAGTATTAAATTCTTCTGCATTTTTACTGACATGAACTCAGTCTGACACACTATTGCAGCATCTTCTGGAAACAAATAACCATTTGAGGGGGAGGGGAGAAATGTTATTTTAAAATGTCTTAATCTTAACTGGATATAACATGAAAGCAACAAGCTCTTCAATACGTGATCTGTACATTATGATGCACATGAAAAATTTTCCACTTATCTTCACGTTCTCAGATGGTGTACTGGGTCTGGCTGGGATGTTAATTTTCCCTGCAGCAGCCCATACAGTGCTGCGCTCTGCACTTGGAGCTAGAACACCAGTAGTATCACACCAGTGTTGTGTGTGCTGCTGAGAAGTGCTGGCACAGCATCAGGACTCTCTCTGACCCTCCTAGGGGGTGGGCAAAAAAGTGAGAAAGAAACACCACCAGGGCAGCTGACCTAAACCAACCAAAGGGATATTCCATACCATATGATGTCACACAGCAATAAAAGGTGGAAAAAGGAAGAAGAGGGGAGGGGCGGGCTCTCGTTGCGAAAATGTCTGTCCTCCTCCCGAACACCAGCTACGTGCGTTGAGGCCCTGCTTCAAGGACGTGGTCAAGCATCGCTCATTTGTGGGAAGTAGAGAGTAATTTCTTTCCTCTGCACTTCTACATAGCCTTTACTTGTTTTGTTTAGTTATTCCCTTTCGCCCTCCCTCTTCCCCTTTCCCTTTTTTTCCCTTTAGTTGAATTGTTTAATTAATAATAATATTTCCTTAATTATAAATATATATATATATATTTTTCCCTCTTTAATTAAATCATCCTTATCTCAACCCGTGAGTTGTTCTTTCCTTTACTTCTTCCCCTCCTCATATGAGGAGGGGGAGTGAGAGAGCGGTTGTGGTGTTCAACTGCCTAGCACGGTAAAACCACCACAGATGGGAAGAAATCTTTTTGCTGGTAAGGAGAACTCCCACTTTAATTTTATTGATTTAAAAATGGTAATTGTCACAGGTATATGGAAATAAGAGCAATCACACCTCCTTCCCATCTTACCCGTAATAAAATCAAGAGGAAAAAAAATATCTGAAAACATTATCTCTCTGCTTTCATAATAAATGTAAATTACTCACAGAATAAAATGAACTGATGCATTAAAAATGAATTGTGTGAAACGGTTTCCCCTATATCCAGTTATTCTTATTATGACTTGTTACACCATTGAAAAGACTATTCTTATTAGTAGCATCAACTTCACTATAAAGTATGGTATAGTGACCTGCATATGTGCTTGGGAATGGGGAACTTGAGTTGTAATTCTGAAGCTGAAACTAATAACTTTAGTAGCTGCAGGCAATGTGTTCTGCCCCCAGAACAACACTCTAGCCCTATTCAGCAAAGCATTTAAGTACAAGTACATAAGACTCTCTGGGATTTAACCAACTGATTAGCAGCTTTGCTGCTCTGCAATATATTTGTTGCCTATGATTGAACTTTAGAGTAATAAAGGCTATGGAGACATGAAGCAATACTAGATCTCTGAGATGTTAGCTGATGCTTGTGTTAGTTTTTATAGTGGATATGAGTATTGGACACAGCAAAAAAGTATATGACTTAGGACGTGGATATTCAGCAAATATAACAGAGAAAAGTGATCCCAAAGATGAGAGAGCACTCTAAAACCATTTGTCTTGTCCTTGCTGAGCCAGAGAGATTGCGAATAGGACAAGAGTTAAAGAATTTACTTTACTAATTCTCATCTGAGGTTAATGAAAATCAAATTTGTATCTTGAAGTTTCCACTGTAAAGAAATACAGTATTTCCTAGATTAACTTAAATATCTGTCATGTGACTCTTTAGAAAGACAACTTCCATTAAAATACAAGTTTTTGTTTAACAGTCAACACATGGAGCTCCATCTTTAGAAGTGATGAACACTAACAGCTACTGAAGTCAGTGAAAGCTGTCATTACTCTGCATGGTGTTAACTCACCCTGTATTTGTCATTGAGGTCTTATCTATAGAGATGATAATACCTATTTACCTATCTAGAATGACTGGCATAAAAAACAACTATTTTAGACTGAAAAATGAGATTCCAGAGTGCATTAAAGCATTCAGGATACTGAAAATATTATATATGTTTATTTATGTTTTAATCTAATTATTACCACTTTAAATTTTAATGGGAACCATCACAGTAAGAGCTGAAATAACTTCTGAATATACTTGATTTGAGTCAAAGAATCACAGCAAAAATGGAAAATAAACTTACATACTTAAATGGAGACTTTCTTGAAAAATAAATCTGCCCAATATCATTACAGAATACTAATTGTAAAAATAAACAGATGTTTAAGATGTCATAAAAAGGTAGAGAACATCTGGAGAATGCACAGTCACTTTGCAGGCTATATATAATATAAGGCTTTCATTTTCCATATGTATCTGATTAAGTCCACAAAACCAGTCAGAAATTCAGTCCGGCAGAAGGATTAAAAAATTAAATTCTCCTTCTCTGTTAAAATGCCACTTGATTGCTTTGGAAAAGGGTAAGACATTCCATTAGACCAGTGGAAGATACACATGTAAGTGCCCCAGGACATTTGAAGTGGCAGCAGTTCGCAAGAAGGCTGCTATTGTTACTCTTCTATCTGTATAAAGGCCTTACAGTATCTTTGATTAGAACAGGATAACATAGTAAAAGACAAAACTTTGCTGTTCAATTGACAATCTTTTTTCCTCACAATAATATAACCATTTGCAGTTCCTACCTGTAAGCTCAGGAAAAAAAAAAAAAAAAAAAAAAAAGATTACAACATACAATTTATTCCTTTATGGACCTATTAAATGATGAAAAGAATGTATCAATACATTTTTTGTTTGTTTGTTTGTTTTTGTAGTTGGAAACATCAAAGAAAGTTTGTTAAAGGCAAACGAAATCTGCTAAGAGTAAGTAGTATCACAGTTCTTAAATATCAAAGATCTCCATTGAATGTACAGCAGTTAAGGCATTAAGCCAACACACTGATAGTTTCAGATTGGTTTTGATGATTTCAGATAGACATTTTTGGAGCAGAGATATTTTCAGGCCAAACATTCATTTGAAAGTAACTTTCAGTGTTGTTCTAGTTCAAGTCATGTGCTGAAACTGATAATGGATTTTTAAGGGAAAGATTCACCACAGTTATGTGTTGAATGTGTTGTTCAAGTCAAAAAGGTAATCTGCTGAAGTTGACTTCACTGGGCCCAGGTGTAATTTAGGCTTTAGATCAGCTTTACCCCTATACTGGGTGTACCTAATCTTTTATTCCCATGTGATATGAGAAATCTTCATTAAGAAGTGACGAGTGCCCTTGGAAGTAGAATTGCATTTAATGCATTTTGTATAATATATAAAACTCTATATGCTAGAAGACATTTAAGAATACATATAGTCACTCTTTAGAGACTAAGTTTACATACAATTAACCTTTGCTTAGATCTTTCATACAGTTTTAATGAGGTTTATGGATATATTTTTTTTTAATAACATTAAATGTTTTGAAGTACATTTATACAAAATGTTCGGTTTTGGTAATCCATAAAGCCACACAGGAAAACAAGGTGTTTCCATTTTCAATACTCCTGATAGTTATTTAACTCTCATCGCTAATATTACTCCCTCTTTAAAGAGAGAAAAGTTTTTTTGTTTGTTTGTTTGTTTGTTTTTGCCCTCACCCCTGCCTCTTTTTACTCCTGAGGGGTGCAGGCTCATCAAACATTCTCTGACAGTGCTAGATCTCTTTCTTCTGAGCTGAGCTGCATGTTCAAACAAACATCTGCATATATGGTCATGCACAAAAACACAAACCCAAAGAAAATTTATAAACACCCAAGATAACACTGTTCAGTGTAATAGTTTTATTCATATACAATAGAGGCTAAAGGAAGCTTATAAATCAATTTTACCTTCATATAGAAGAGCACTGAATAAGTGGCACATACATGAATAATAAATTTTTAAATTATGAAGTTTAGTTTTCTAGTTAAATTCAGCTTCTCTGAGCATAAGACAAGTTAACCTAACAGAAACAATGCTGTTTTCCACCCTGATGGTATCAACAGAACGAAACTATGTAATGTAAAAAGTTTCATAGATCATTCTGTAAGGATCCAGTATCTATTGAGAACTGAAACGTTTGCTTCATGGGAACTAGCTATATAAAACAATGGAAAACTTAACCCAAGAGGTTTGCTCTGAGTATATTTCTAGTAAAAAGCACTAGTTTCATAATATTCTGTAACATGCTAATTCTGTGACTTTCAGCTGCAGTGTTCTGAAGTCATGTGCATCCCTTTGTATCTTTCCATTGGACATGCTTTAAAGAAACATTAAAGTTCAAGCAGGGAGTATCCTAGTATCAGTGTAGCTGTTGCCACACAAAAGATTGCAATTGAAAATAAAAGCCTAAAGAAACAGAAGCAAAACCTTTTTTGTATGGATGGAGACATCACTAGGAGTAGTTTATACAAAATTAGAGATAGACTTTCCGTGCTAGATCCCTCACTAAGCCCTAAATAACACTGTTCATTTTATGCAGTCTTTGTTTACCAGATTTCTTCTCTGCATGAATCATAATAATGTGTCTCTGGTTTAGACTAAATAGTACCCCAAGCTTAGAGAACACACCCTCACTTTCTTTCTCAGCATCCATTTAGGACCTACTAATATAGAATGACATCTGTTTAAGTGAATGAATCTAAATGTAAGGCTCAGATTGCCCTCTCTCTCTGCCTTACCTATCCACCCTGTCTGCTTACCATTCTTAAGAAGAATGAGACACCTCAAGCTTTAAAACTCAGAAAAAGCCATCACAATCTCATCACAATCACAATCTGGTTACATCTGTTGCAGCCCATAATTGGAGCTGTTTTATGAGCTCTCCAGTATTGCATCTGAAGTGATAACAACAGTCACACTTCCTCTCCTTTATATGGGAGCCAAAATTTGACAAATGTAGCTGGAAGGTAGATTTGTACTGTTCAAATAAAAATTATCCTGATTAGGAATGTTTTAACTAAGATTCCCCCCACCTGCTTGGCCAGTGCTATTGCTTTGAAACTGAAGCTCTTCATGATAAAGCACTTATTTTGGTGAAAATTTCATAGGGAAACTCAAACTGATCCTGAAGTCCACACAGGCCTAAAGCACTGTCTCATCTCAGAAAAGTCAGATGCAATGTAATTACACGTCAGGGTAGATTACAGAATCAATGACTGATTCATTCTCTAAATTTCTTTTGTTGGAATATCTACTAAACATAGAAGATTTACCCTGCAATCTGATGACTCTTACTCAGATTAAATTGTTTACTCAATATGATGCAGAGAAGATACTTGAAATTGGGTTGTTCACAACCTTAGAAAGCACTTTCAGTGCACCTCCAGTGAATTGGAAGATTCTGGGAACTCCTGTTTCAGAAGGCAAAGGAAATTATAACATAAAAGTCTGTTTTTATATGTGGTCCTGAAAAATAAAAAAGAACAGGAATCTGAAAATGGAAGATCAGGGGAATGACAGGGAACATGAAACAGTAGAGTTCACAGTTCTGAAGTCCAAAAAAAATGCAAACACAGACAATAAGTAAAATTAATTTCCAAAGTAGGCTTTCAGAGACCCTAAAAACTATTGCTAGGGTCTCTTGGGGAAAAAATCAAGGGAAAAAAAAAAAAAAAAGAAAATCAGAATTGACATTGCTGATAAATTAGAATATGTACCTAAATACCTAAATTCAACAAGATGAAATTAAATAATTAGATAATTAGTAAAGGAAATCCCACTCATGTAATAAATATAAACTGGAGAATATAATGTGGGCAGATTAATATAAGAGAAATAATCTAGGTCTTCTAGAGGGCATTAGTCTTCATGACAAACTGTTCACAATTTAAAACCATACCCCTTACTGCAAAGGAGATAAATGTCATTTAGATATATCAGTATGACCACTTTAGATAAGATGCAAATTGTCTGAGGCTAGTTGCTGTTAGTAAGCAATCACCTAGAAGACTAACTCAAGTCTGGCACATAATAATTTACCAAAACAAATGGCAACTGGAGAGAAGCCAGTGGAAAGAAGAGGGCCAAAGAGTTCATAGATCTTGAACAGTGAGGGTAGGATGAAAAACACTAAAAGACAGTTATACAGATTTAGATATTTGTTCATCACTGGCTTGCAACAAATCTTTTTTATGATGAAAAATATAAAAAGTGTTAAACACTGGCAGAGCTGCAATTTCTGGAGGTTTGATGAACAGGTTAGGTGAAAATTTGCAGAGTGCCTTAGATATATTTAATTCTGCCACAAAGTTGAGAGCAGAGGGAACAACACCTTAAACCCCCTCCAGACTCACTTTTCTCCATCTGTGACTTCACACTTCTCTGGCTTTTCTGCTGAGAAAGAGGTTGTTTGAGAGTGAGTAGAAGTGTTATCATCTAAGAAGTTAGCAAACCAGAACAAATAGGAAGGAAAAACACCAAAGTCATTCTTCACAGTTATGCTCATCACTTTTTAAAATGAAACTGTGCTATTTTTAACAAAGTTCCTGGAAACACAAAAACACAACATGATGAATATTCATTATCCTTTCCACACACCCCCCAAAACAAAACAAAACAAAACAAAAACACTATATATCAAATACATGAATTTGTTTGTACAGTATTTTGCAATCAGAGCTGGCCAGCCAGCTTCCATCAGATCTCCCTTTCTTTTCTCCCTCTCCTCCCTCTCTCAGAAATGAACCATCCCCCCCCCCCCCCCCTCACCCCCCAAAAAGAAAACACTAATCATTCAAAGTTTGTTTTCTCTCACAATCTATGAGATTGCATGGCTAGATGGTTTCATGGTGGCTAGCCTGTCAGCTCGTCTCCCAGATTGTGAATACCTTGTCAAGGGAATCAGTTTCACAGATTTCAGGTGGCAGAAGAGCCCAAACTGTAGAGCAATCAGGCACTGAATTTTCCTATAAAATAGATATAAATTCCCTTCTGCTACTGAGATGTTTTGCCATCACTTTGAAGGGAAATTATAGATTTCCATGAGAAGTTACTGGAAAGTTAAAAGTTTTCCATATAGAAATTGATTTGTCTGTTTTCCACTATGGGCACAAACAATAGACACTACAGAGCAGGAGCACAAGTGAAATAACAAAATAGTTGCTCAAGTGGTCAGTACACATGCTATGCAAAACATGAGCAAGCGGTTGAAGAGGAAGAAAAATACAAGTATGCAATTAAGTAATATTGTACTTGCACAGGGATCAAGCTGAGTTTCTGAGGCCATCTTGTATTTTCTAGGAAGGCAATCTTCCCAAGTGACAGCCTTTTAAAATAGACTTTGTGCATATAAAGCTGATTTGCGTTCACAGCAGCACATCTCATGACCAAATGTGGCAAACAGCCAGATGAAAATCACAGTCTCACTGACAGCCTCATTCTTCTCAGTCCTATTTCAGAGCTCACAGCTACCTGAAATAGATTGCTTTGCATTAAAAATAGTCTGCTGTGAAACACTGTATACCTTTGAAAACCTGCATCGTTTACTGAAGCATAAGTAAAAGATAGAATGGACTATTAGGTAACCCAATTTGTCTTTCTCTGCAGTCATGACATGATGGCGTCAGCTCAGGCTAGCTGGCTTTCATCATTTTATCTGAGATGTCTAGAAAATCTCATTGTAAGCAAGGTTTCTATCCTGCATGAAATTTAACTGGTCAACAGTATAAGTGTGATAGGAATTCAAAAGGAGTAAGTGCCATTAGTATATTTGTAGGGGTACTCAATCTATGCTATGAACTTACTACAGCTTGTTCAAAGCTTCATATATGCTTCAAGTGTTTCATGTATATTCTTCCTTTGGATGTAGCAGAGCTACTTTCATAGTGTTTTGAGTGCATCTTGCTGGTGTATACCAAAATAAACAATGGAGTGTATTTTGAGGAAAACTGTACAATTTGAAGCATTTCCCCTCTTCCTCTATTTGTTACGTCTATTCCAGGAAATTCAAACATTCCCAAGAACATCTACTAAACTGATAGAATAGTCCCTGACACCTTTTGGTATGTTTCAAGTAACACTTTCTAAATTAATTCTTGAGCATGGCTGAGGAGTTAGACCTCTGACACTGTCTAAATTCCTCGCCCAACTAATTAACTCACTTGTGCCTGTGAATCTCTGATCCAAGTCATAACTTTCCCTATAAAGAATTTCCATTTCTGGTTAAAAAGGATTTCACTTGATCAATTCAATCTGAGTAGACTGACATGATATCATCAGGTTCTCTAAAGGTTTTAGTCTCAGAGACAACTGCTACTGTAATTTAGTTGAGCCTTACACCTTTAATGACTAAATATTATATTTGTTCCTATTGCAGAAGTTACTCTTCTTTTACTTTTGTAAAAATCTTTTCTCTTCCATTTTTTTACAATGCTTTTTTGCCCAAAGAACAGAAGAAAAACCTCCCAGATCTACTCATCTGGAAAAATCAAATAGTGTGAAAAAAGAGTTAAACAATTCTGTGCTAGAAATACCTCATATATGGTAACCAAAAAAGAAGAAAAAAAGAAGAAAATGAAACACATGGTGATTGTACCCCACTAGTTAGGTGAGGCAAAAGTCATCATCTATAGTCCTTTCTAGCTGTGTTTCAAATTTTCTCTCATACCTCAGGAAAGTAATTCAATATTCAGTGATTCATATTTTCCATATGATAACACTGATTGAGACACCGTATATAAGCAGCTTCAGAGCCTGAAACCATACACATTTTTAAATTACTTTGTCTTCTTCAGATGGAAACCACCACAAGGACACAAAATATTATTTTGAAGTCTAAAATAGATTTTGAGTTCTGCTAAACCACGTCCTGATATGTCCATGTCCAAAGAGACAAGAAATTAATGACAGACAAATACACTTGGCACTTTGTGGCAAATTAGTAACAACTATTTTATTAGAAAAATCAATGTGTTGAAATATAAAGTGTATACCGTCAGTTTACATACCTATAATATTCATATTGCTTACATGACTTCAAATGAGAATAGCATCCTAAGTAAAGATGAGTAGGGCATCCTAAGTAAAGGTGAGTAGAAAGATACTTCATTTTATTTAGAGACAAGCAGAAATAGAGAGTGTTTTTTGTTTGAAAACAGCTTCCTGCCCCCCCCCCCCGAAAACCCATGATTCCGTTTGTAAATATCACAGATAAGTATCACGATCATGGATAAGCATCCATGATACATTAAGATGTATCTGTTTTGCATAAGAACAGCAGTGGTCAGAGAAAGATGCTTTTGATTTCCCAAGAGCTATTACCTTTTGAGTCATTATTTGCACCAAACAAACAATAACAGCTGTATAAGTTATATTTTAAATTTTTGTCTCTGAGAATTTTATATAGCAGGAAAAGCACCTGTCCCCTATAAAAAGTTCAGACTGTTAGAGCAGAAATTTGCATCCTTATTCTTTGGTATGTAAAGCCCACAGAAGATCTCTAATGTGAGTAGCAAAGGCTGCAACAGTTTTTAATAGATTTGGTTTATTTTGTTGACTAGCTGGTAGACGAATACACATGTAGTTATAAACTATTCAGTTCATAAAATGAATCATCCCTCACAAGGAAGTAGCTGCATTTGAGATAATTTGGCACAGAACAATAGATGAGTCTAATCTGTAGAAAACCTACAGATCCATGTAACATTGAACTCTATGTGCAAACACAGGACATGGAATATTTGACAAAACAAACTTTTCTAACTTGACTGTCCAAGGGAGTCTGGCATAAAGTGGCATAACAACAACTCCAGTAAATAAT
The DNA here is from genome assembly GCF_011077185.1 of Oxyura jamaicensis. NCBI lineage: Eukaryota > Metazoa > Chordata > Aves > Anseriformes > Anatidae > Oxyura > Oxyura jamaicensis. The sequence continues at coordinate 42,884,305 of NC_048897.1, read as the reverse complement.
TTATTATGACTGTGTAACCTACCTATATGCTTACATCTCCCAAAGACCACAGATGCAGTACCATTCAGCAGGGTCAGGCCCACGCCATGCAGGTTTGCAAACCAAAGAGCCAAATCCTTCTTATTGTCCAGACAGATGGGAGTTCATGTGCTGTAATTTCCACACATTCAAGAAGAAAATGTGCCTTTTTCTCTTCAAAGCTGTGGGGATCATCTTTGAAGCTGAATTTATTGGCAAAGTGTTCAGGACATTTGGCACCTTTCTTCAGACAAGCATGTTTATAGTAGAAGTAATTAACACAATACAATTGAAGTTAAGATTGAACTCATCAGGGAAGAAAAGAACTAGTGAGCTTCAATTTGATGGCCAGGTAACCTAGCTTCCACCCATTCCACACTAAATAAGAAAGGGGCACTCTGTCCTTTTTTCCATTTTGTCAGCAGCTAGCAAATCTGAGGCATACAAAAGATGTACGATTTTTACTAGGCTCCTGTTGGGAGGGGTCTCCTGTCAAAGCACATACTTTGTACAAAGGAGCCTCAGTACTTAGTAAACTTTAGCATTTACTACTTATCCTCTATCCTTAAAGTTATTTCATATGTCTATGCCTCTGGAAAATGAGTCAAAGGTGTTTTTCCTTCATGGGGCCATTCTTTGTTCTTAACGTGAAAATGAGAGGGCTTGCAAGACACCTTCACCAATCTTATCTTCTTCGGAGGTCAATCATGGTTTCTGGTGGTAAGACCTCTATAGTGGAAATATATCAAGGACTGCTAGAACCCTAGGGAGAAATTGTCTACATTTCAGATAGAATTAAACTGTCTGGGTTCAGAAATATTCAGGATAAGCAAAAGGATGCACTCAAGAACACTATTTCCTGTACAGAATTATTAAGACACTAGTGAGAACATTAAACCCAGATATTGAAACGCTCATGAAGAATTTGAAGGAAAGGCATTGTTTCATTTTAACAAGTACACAGTAGACATTTGAATTGTAAATTTTTTTATTTTTTTTATTTTTTTTTAATAAACAGTGCATTTGGTGTGAACAGTTCTGAAGCTTTTGCCCAATTGTTACTGTTGATGGAGATGACTGACTATACTTTTTTATTGAAAAGAGAAGCTGAGCTCAATTTATTCTACTTTCTGTGGATGGCCATAACTAGTTTACCTTTCTTTGTGTGAAAGTCATTAGCATATTATATCATATTGCCAATGTCTATGGATGAGATATTCATTAAAGTATATTGGGTTCTTGTGCAAAAACAAACAAACACAGGGAAATCTTTATTTCTCTGGCATTATTTGTATTATGGCACTAGAAAGAAGGTAGGAAGGTAGGGAGATGTAGGTGATGAAGAACCAAGGGATCATAATGGGGTGAAAGGCAGAGATGGGAATGTCAGACAGCTGTCTTCCTCTATCCTCTTTTTCCAACCTAGCACAATTGTAAATTATCTAGTATACCTGCCTTTTAGAAACTCCAGTATTTGGTACTGTTAATATGCAAAAACTCAAAGCTTTAAGACATCTAGGTGAGTGTGTGTATGAAAAAGATGCTGGTGTAGGGGTAGAAGCTCCAAGGAAAGGGATCTGAAGAAGTCTAACTTTGAAAGAAGAGCTCTGAGTAGGAACAAAAAAATTGAATGAATTTTGGCGTACATCTGGTTCTAGGGCAGAAGGACACAGACCGTGACTCAGGGGCTTGTGGAGGGGTTGTGATAAGCTGAGGTTCCTTGGAACAGAGGAGCTGGGAAGTGGTGGTGTATCTCACACCTCATACATCATATTGACTAGCTTCCATCTTACTCTGCTCATTCACATGCCTACACTCACCTCAGTGTCCTGCTGCATATTTGCATTTTGAAATTTAGCAATCCCACAGGTCATTCATTCATGGATTTTGGAAAGTAAAGGAATTTATAAAGCACTTTTAATAATAAATTCAAAATGAAACTCCCACTTAAATGACATTATGGTATTGATACTTCTCAACTTGCTTAGTAAGAGACTAGTTTAACAAATCTATAAATGATATCTTTTCAAGTGTTTTGAGTAAGATTGTACATCATTCTTGAAGAGAAGACAATCAAAGTTTGTATGTAGATACAAATCTGTAGCTGTGGAATATTTTTTTTATTTTTTATTTTTTTTAAAAAAAATTACTAAAATAGGGACAAACTGAAAAACTTGCATCTGGAGCTGATTTCTCTTGATTGTTTTTCTAAGTGTTCAGTTTTCACTTTGGACCCAGCTGTTGAATTATACATTTTCTAACTAACAGCATTATTTTAAACTGCCTGTCTGGAGTTCTATAGAGTAGGGGCAAGGAAGAAAAGTTTGAAATGCATATCTGAGGATAAGGATAGCTAATTAAAAATTCATCTAACAAATATGCATAAATAAAATAACCGGAGGGGAGAAAAACCACAGAAGCCACAAAATATGGAAAATGAAAGAAAGATACTATCATTCACTGCTCCTTTAGGAATCCTGATTAATAATAGAAGCACAATAGTAAAAAAAAAAAAAAAAAAGTTTTAACATACTTATTTCTTGACTCTATGCCAACAGAAATTTAGTGACACGAACCCACCATCTTGTAGAGATCTCTAGAGATGAAAAGACTATAGATGTGCCTAAAGTGGCCTAGATTAATATGATGACACTTCAAAAGCACAAGTTGGAATATTACCCATTTCATCTTGAGCAGTGAATAATTCATCATTTTAAAACATGGGGTTTTTAAAACTTAGATGCAGATTTAGATGCATAATTATTGAATTTCCTTTGATCCACATTGTTTGTTTAATCATTTACCTAACATTAGGAAGTATGCTTTGTAATGATTGTAATTTGAGTTCTTATATAATAGAAAAGAGGAAAAAAAGCCTTGAATACCATATTAAAGCATCGAAAGCTATTTGACCAACCTTTTCAGCAGCTCTGAGTATAAAGGCTTTGTGTTTCCTAAGAGAAGGGATAACTAAAGCTTAGGTATTGATCATTCAGTTCAGTGCGGTATTCTAACTTTGATTATAAGTTTTCCTTTAACTATAGAAACTACAGGCATAACAAAATGTACAGGTATGGTATCACGTTTTCATAAAGTTCCAGTATTTTTTTGTACAGTATAACTTGTTCTAATTCTGTTAAATATGCTAAACATGTACTCTTATACTTGAAATATTTAAGATATTATTTAAGCCAATGAAACATGGTAAATAATCCCTCTTTTGTGTTATTATCCCACACTGCTCCTGCCAGGCACACAATGGAAGGTGGCTTCTAGCCCAGATAAACTATTTATAGTAGAAGGGGCTTTGAGTAGGCTTAATTACAACCTAAGATTAATTGTCCCAAACAGATCTGTTTCACAACACAAACACAGCTCCCTGTCTTTAAGTGTAAGGCAAGATTAAAACTTGAAGACATTTCCTACTACTGAGTACAAAACAAAGCTATCTTTGAAACCTTTCCAGTGCTCAGTAGGAGCACAGAGATAGTAGCTCCATGCGACAGGCAGCAGCATTCACAGCTGTGCTTTCCAACCTGTCTGCTGGCCTTAGAAAAGATGATTATAGTCCTGTATCCTTCTCCATCTCAGCCAGCTAACACACAAGGGATGGTACCCTAGGAACCCTACTTATTTACTTGCATAGTTAAAGACCACGGAGAGCAACAAAATTAGAATGAATCAAATGAAACTATATCTATAGCATACTTGTGTACCTTAAATAAAGGCTAACAATTCTCTAGGCCATAAAAGTTTGTTCCACTGGTGTTTAAAAGATGTCCCCCTGAAATCAACTGAAAAAGATACATCTGTAGACAACAGAGTTCAGAAGAGGTATTCTACCTTTGCTCAGTCAGGGCAGTGATTTGTTTTGTGGAGTGTAAATTAATAAGAATGCCTGAAACAGCATTCTTGATGCTAAACTGATTCTGAAAGACATGAAACTATCCTGAAAAATGCATCTGCAGCAGTCTCAGCTTCTGCCAAAATACATTGCATATTTGAAATGAAATGAAAAATCTATTATTCCTCAACCCATGAAAACCTCCTGGTTCAAACTCAGCTGTATTTATAGAGACAATCTTACATTTTAGAAAAAAACTAGCAACTTCTCTGAAATTCTGCCCTGTTGAAGTCTGTCAGTTTTTTACAAAGTTTATAACAGAACTGAGATTTTTTCTGAGGCCCCTGACAAAGCACTCAGAGTCAATGGAGTCTCTTCACTGACTTCAATGTATTTGGGGTTAGACCTATAACAGTACAAACCATGTTCTAGTAGCAATGTGTGAAGTAGCGATGTGTGAACCTCAGCAAACTGAATAAACACAGAACAATTTTCTATTAGTCAACACAAAAATATATGCAAATTTCTGCATAGGACAGAAGGTAATAAGGCAAGCATGCAGTGGAACTTTTTTATACTCCAAAATGGAAATCAGCAGCTATATATCTTCATTACATACCAGCCTAACTGTATTACCCTCCCCCCTCATTATCATGTGTAATAGCTTTTCTGAACCCAACTAAACAACTGGCATCCACAACATTTTGCAGAGAAGCAGTGGGAATTAAGATGAAAAACATATTTCTTGGCCTTAGTTTTTTTACCTTGATGTTTGAGTGTTTTATTTGCTATTCCATGTGTGCTGAGAAAGGGAGCAACACTCCCTACCCATATCCTACATGACATTCACTATATCATATCTAGAATATCTCCTTTCCTTCAGCTCTTTTCAGGCAAAAGATTTAAACACAATTAGTCTGTCCTTACACAGAAGCTTCCTATCACCCTTGCTGTCTATGTCTTACTGCCTTTTTTTTTTTTTTTTTAAGCTTCCTCTGTAGCCTGAGTGGGAGTAACTGAAAAGTTGCATGTATTGTTCAAAATGCAGGTGTGCTGTGGATTTGAATAGTGGCATAATCATGTTTCCTGCTTACTTCCTTACTCCTTTCCTAGTACTTCCTACCACCATATTTTGCTTTTTTTGACCACAATTGAGTACTAGGGTGATGTTTCCATGGCACTAGATGCAATTAGTCCCATATTCCTTCCTTTAATGGTAAGAACTAATTAGAGATATTTGGAATGTATGTATATTTAGGGCTATTCTTCCCTGAAAGCTCAATTGGTTTTTAACAACAAGTTTCCTCTGTCATTTTATTTCCCAGTCACTTGCTGATGTAAGATTCCTCTTTCACAGCTGGATTCCTGTTTAACTAGAATGAATAATTTTCTCTCATCAGCAAGTTTTGCCACCTCACTTTTCATCTTTTTTTTTCCAGAAGACCAGACATGCAGAAAAGCACAATCCCCACACGGATCCCTGTGGGGTGTTACTGATGCCTTCCTTCTCCTTCAAATTTGTTCTAACCCTCTGCTTCCTCTCCATAAACTAGTTATTAAGCCAGGAAAGGACCTTGTCTTTTATTCCATGATTTTTTTTTGTTTGTTTGTTTCAAAGAGTGTTTAATGAGGAACTTCAGTCAAAAGCTTTTTGAAGCCCAAATATAGGTATCTGATTTTTTTTATATATATAAAAATCAGCTGACTCTTATTAACAATCTCCATCGAACTGACAAATTTGCACCTCAAGGCTTCTTTTACAATCTGTGTTAACTGCTCCTCTATATGCTTAACAACACACTTGTAAATTTTAACATTTATACTAGGATTTTATTTTTAAACACTAGTTTGCCTGGTATGGAGGTAAGATTTACTATTGTATAATTCTTGATTTTTTTTTTTCTTTTAAAGTGATATCACTTATGCCTTTTGCTATTTCTCAGCATGAGACCTTAGCATCTGCCCTCCTGTCTGCTTGCCCTGCTAGGAATAAACCCATTGCCCCTTGTGCCATCAATGAAGTCAGTGATAATTTGCAGCGATTGACAGGAAAACCATAATTCCTTCGACTCTAGCCAGGCGAGGCACCTCCAAGCACGCGGCCTTCCCACTAGCGGCACAGTGTGGCCACAGGAGGACGCCCTTTTACTGAGGCCTCTGCACTTCTCAGAATCCTCATGCTGCGTCTCTCCTCGCCATCCCTCAGGAATTTTGGCTCAAAGCTTCCTCCAGAGGTTTGGCTTAAATTCCTCACTCTTAACGATGGTATTGTGTTATCCAAACAGACATAAACAGGATAAGTCTCAAACAGTTAGTAGAGAAGCTGCTGAGACCTTCAGGCAAAATTCATGTTCCTGGCATCCAATTCTGTTATATAAAATAATAATATTAAAAAAAGGAATAGAGGAATGCCAGGCCACGCTGCCTCCTCAGGCAAACCTACTTGTGTCATTCCTTCTCCTCACAATTGGTCACCCCCAAATCCTGGCTTTCCCACCACCCTCAGGAGGGCACAGCCATTTCATAGCACCCTAAAAGATCTCTTCTCAAAGCCAGGGGCCACAGAAAGTGCTTTACTAGCTGGCATTCTGCCGACTTAATTCAAAGGTAAGGTAATGATATTCCTAAGCATGATGTTTGGAGTAAGGATATATATATGTATATATATATAAAACAACTAAGTAGCAGACCATATAAATGAGTACTGCACCAAATGTAGAAATTTCTTGTTTAGAGTTAGTCCCCATATAACAGGTTACACATACAGAATCACCTGTGTGATTTCAAGACTTCACTGCAAATATTGTCAGTTAAGACAAAAACCAGACTGATAAAGTATTTGAGAAAACAACTTTGAGAAAGTGAGAACAGAAAATAATCTCAGTAGTATGGCAGCCAAAGTCAGATAAGCAAGAACAGCCATCACAGTGTGATATATAAGATGCTTATTACTCTTGACTATGAGCAATAATAGATAGCTTTGCATATTTATTAATTCTTGTATTACAATGCTGACAATATAGCATGGTCTTTGTCATGAAATGTTAGATATAAGAAAAAACAGAATAAATTAGTTCAGGCTCAGTACATGACTAGAAACAGTGTATCATCAATAAATAGGTTAGTGCTTGAGGAATATTAATTTATTTTCCTGCACAATTCTCTGTTGTATTTGTGTCACTCTTCATTTACTCATCTGGACAGGTGAGTAGCTGGAGCTCTGAGGGAAATGTATAACCCCAGATGTCAATATACAAGCGTGTACACTGATGAGCAGAAAAGATGTAAGTGAATATTTACTTCCCTTGAAAACATATTATGGCACAAATCAGATACTGACACTGGGAGGGTGTACCAGCATGGCTCTCTGATGTCTAATTCCACCCTACTAGTCCTTCCCTCTGTCCTTATCTCTGAATGACAAGCCCCTTGTATTCTTCCCTACAACATTTCAGCTTTGGAATACAAATCTCTTAAGCATCAACATTAGGGACCAGTGCATATAAACACCAAAAAGCGCAACAGCTTAAAACTCAACCCTTAAATCATTTGTAATTGATTGAGCCCTCTCTCCATGCTCACATTCCTGCTTTCTTACTTAGATTTGTACCTCCTCCTCTTTTCCAAATCCCCTTGCATCATCCTCTGAATACCTTCGGTCAATAGAAGTTATGTTGTCTCCTCATTTTTCATTTATTCTTCCATATTTTCTGGGGCCAGACCGACAGATCACCCCTTCCAAGTTTCCTCCAATACAGAACTTTTCCAGTTTAAGAATCTTCAACTAAAATCCTGGACCTCTGAAGACATCCTAAGCTGGCCTATTTGACATGACACCCAAATGAATGATTGGTTGTCACCTCTCTTCTCCATCCAAGGTATTGCTCATTAGTAAATCCTTCAGGATCACCAACCAGTACACGTTTATACATACATACACTGTATAAGGCACATGTACATATACTGATAAAAGGTGAGAGAAGATACATAAAAAAGGACATTTGTACTAAGAGTAGGTAAGGTCACAGATTCAAAACTAAGTCATATATACATATTCCAAATGCATAATACATATATTTCCAGAACACCTTTTTTGACCATAAGGTTTACATAAGATCTCATGATTTAAGGGAGGAGGTTAAATCAGGTGACCTTTATAGAACAATTTAGGTTGCAAGTAGCCTCTAATTTCAAGAAATTTTATTTGTGCCAAACATTACAGATATGAGCTTTTGAAAATTTGTCTCCTTCTGATGTCTTCTGATGTGAAGCAATAGAAGAAAGTCTTCCTGCTTCAGCTTTTGTCCAGAATTATATACACCTCCATCTTCCTTGGGACCAGGTCTAGGGAAATTAATCCAAAATTTTTCAGCCTTTGGACATGAAACACTTTTGATGAGGAAGCCTAGCTTTATTACAACTCAACTTGCAGTATAAATGATTGAGACTGAATGATTGAGAAAAGCTGCCATGCAAATAAGGTATAATTAATGAAAAGTCTTCCTTTTAAACCTTGTCCTGTCCTGCCTTTGCAGGAAGCTACATATCAAGGCAGCCAGCCATATATGATATTTTGCCATATCAGATTTTTACAAGCACATTAGTAGAACCCATGCATTCACTGCATACTACCCTTCCTCAGGCCAAGAAAAGTTTATAACACTTCTGCTTGGCCACAGGTTGGGAAGTCTGTAATTAGCCAGCCAAACAATTAAAATTCTAATGGAAGAAAGCCAAAGGTCAAAGCTGAATATCATATTCAATGAACCATAGTTGTTTAATATACCCAAGTTAAAAGCGAGACACATTCTGGCTACAATCACACTGACACTCACAGCCAAGGTATTCCTTGCCAACCCTGGTCCTCATCCCTTGACATACGAACAAATCTAGTCCAGTCTTTGGAGTCAATTCCCATCATGAATTTGTTCTACTCAGGTAAACACAATCATGCAAGCAGAGACAGGAGTGGTGGTACTTAGAGCACCAGAAATGAAGGAAGGAGACCAGTTTATAGATCAAAGTTGGCACATGGAAGCAATCTCAATAAAGCCCTGGGCTGAAAGCTGTGAGAGTTGTTGGCTTCTTCTCAAGGTTACTCACTGAGGCAGAGAGATTCCTTACCTGTGACAGAAACTCATTAAGTGACTAATAGCTAGCTTGTTGAAACTTTGCAAGTGATTTGTTAAGTATGCAAAAGCTTTGTAATCTTAGCTAAGTGATATAGAGGACTGTTTATGCATATAATCCTTTAGGCAGAAACTGTTAAATCTGGGATTGGGATAGGGTCCAGTCATACCTTCTTGGCCTTTTGGCTAAGATCATGTGTATTATCAAGTGTGTGTAATATCTAGACTCCTGAGTTTGGACAGCAAAAAGGACTCCTTTCTGAACCTCATGACACGAGGGTTTCCCCAGTGCTTTTAGTCTGACCTAAGCAGTAAATAATCAAGTTATCTTGCATCAATATTCTTGTTAATGTCGCATTTAACAGTAGAACTTTGTTAAATCACTTTCTCATTCAATAAGACTGGCTCTGCTCCATCTTTATTTTAATGAATAAATATATTGCTGTTTCCCTCTTCTGAGTGAAATGCATAGTTATTTTTTTTTTAACATCGCCGAACATGATTCTGACACAAATAACCATTGTACAAGCTGCTGACACATGTCCACTTCTGTTTTCCCACTGCTTCCCCAGCCACTCACGACTCTGCATGACTTTACCAGACTTAATACAATGTGTTTGGAGAAGGAATGGCTTGGGTGTGAAAACACAATTGTATGTGATGCTACTCAGAGACTACTATGCAGTGGAAACATCTGTTAAGGTACCCAAACAGACCAAGTTCTGCTCTCTTCTTTGTGAGACAAGGTCAAGTCAGAGTGATCACTGCAAGGTTTTAATTCTGAAAGATTTAGAATAAGCAGTTCATGTTACACTACAATAGAGTAAGAAAGACATTTGTGACTGTGAATATGTTTTTTCCCCAATCCCCTTTCACAAAAGAAAAAGGATCCTGCTGCACAAGCAAGCTAGTTTCAACCTTGTGACCTATCAAGTCGTCAGGATTCCCCATGTGTCACTAATTGTGCTGTAACACACTATTTATTGGATATTGATTTTTAATCCAGATTCCTATCCTCACAAGAGACTCTTCAGGGACAACAGCCTGTGCCTGAATGAGCAGCAATTCAGCACAGCTCTGTTCCAGCCTGGCACATGACTGAAGATCCTCACCGGCAGCAGAGAAGTTGAGTAAAACATACAGTACCAGGAGCTTTACTTTCAGTAACTGCTTTGTCCAAGCCCTCAAGCAATAATTGGACCCTATTTTCCAGTGATTTGAGGCTCTCAGCCTAAATACCCTGCCACAGAAATATAGTCCATAGAGAAGACCAATCGAAAGACAATAGCTGCTCTCACTCTGAATTTGAAAAAAACAGACACTATAATTAAAAAAGATACAGCATTAGTTTAAGTCTATAACCACTTTAAGTTTTCCTAAAGTGTGAATTCCTAAAATGCAAAAACCAAACAAACACTTCACTTCCTATCTGACTAGCATCAGCTGAAGAACTCCTTAGTACAGCTGGCTGTGGGTGACAGCACGAGGCTGTACTGGCAGCAACTTTCTGGTTGAATACAATTACCAGCAAAGACAACTTTCCGAGGCTACTGATAGCCGTTTCACATTTTTTTGTGGCACATTTCCTTCTCCATTTTCAAACAAATGGAAACAGTCTAATTCAGCAATAGTTAAATGTGCTAGTGATTATATCTGCCTCTCACCTATACAGCCACAAAGGGCTGAGTCTGTTACCACCACTCACATAAGCAATATCTAGGCTAAAAGAGTCTGAGTAAATTCTTACTCTAGTTATGGTTTACTTCCATATAGAAGCCACTCAAGGAACAATATTTCCTGCATACAAATTTATTTATGTAGTAGATCTAACATTCCTCACAAGTATGTGAGAAGTATCTGGTAGAAATATATTCTTAAATTTCATATGCACCCATCTCATCATTGTTCTTCTAGAAGCTACTATTCATACATGTTAAACATTCCATAACTCAGAGCTACAAAATTCCTAATGAGTCAGCTGAATGAGGTAGATACTACCGTTACCTGGCTTGCTTTTAAAGAAAAAGGGTGTGTAAGTGTTGTTGAGTGATTTCAAAGTTATCTGAGGAAAAATAGAATGAGAACATGATTCTCCAAAATTAACCTTACAGGTAACTAACACATGAATATGTGTTTCTCAAGCATACATACTGCTCACAGCTACATGCACAGTACTCACCGTGTGCATTGTTGTACAGCTAGTTACAGTTCAGCTTACTATGCATACCTTCATATTTTTCTCTTGATAGTTTATGCATTGAAATACTGTACCTGAAGAAATATAATGTAATAAAATTAGTTTGACCTGCTAAGTACTTGAAAGTAATTAAAAGAGAAGGGCACATGCCTGCCTATCCATTTATTTTTCTGCACACACTGAAGTGATATGACATGCAAAGAAGGATTTAGATATTTCTATTTTAAAAACAAGTTCATAAAAGTTTGTGTATGTATTTTGTCCATAGATAGAAAAAAAATCTCTACACCGATTAGCCCTTTATATTATTGAAAATGCACACAGGATCCTACTTGTGCTTTTTACAATACCAGTGTATGGCTTTTACCCAGCAATATTCACCTTCTGCAATTTCAAGTGAATTTGGGAAGACTTTGGAATGAAAAATTAAGGTGACAAAGCATGAAAAAATATATAAAATTTCTTGTGGACATAGTGCAACTCAAGTTAAACTGCTGACCAAGAGGTCTGAAAAAGAAGTCAGATCTTTTTTCTTTTCTTGCCTTACAAAATAGATTTTAAAAATAACGTTCCTTAATATTTGTTTTCTTCTTGTGATGAGAGGAATAACTTGCCAAATGAAAATACTTTTAAACTGAAGTTTTCCTTTTTTTTCCTGACCTTCCCACAGAAGAATAACCTAACCTAAAAGCAAACAAAAAAAAAATACCCCAAACCACTACCAACACAAAAACACAACAACAAAATGCACCTGCTATCAGGATTAAAACATTTCCAAAAAATGTCCAGAGTAATCTGAGAGGACACTTGGGTTGAAAATATTTTCATCAGAACAACCTTTACAGTCATGACTGCCTGGGGCAGCCTGTACCCTATGGTGATGAGTAACACCTGTCCTCCCTGCCTACAGAGTTCCCATCAGATCTAGAAATTCAGTGCCCAAACAGTAGTTTCTGCTCTGGAGCATACATGAAGGCAACATGGGCTTTATTCACTTCAGTGAATGAAGACCACTCAGATATAGCTTGTTCAGCTCTTCACCTGACTGCTTGCCACACACCCTGTTTCAGAGCCACCCCCTACTCTTCAGTGGATCTATCCCACTGAGGACATGGAGGCACTGGAAGAGCTGGTGCAATTGTCACAGAAGCCAGAATTTTGCTATCCATTGCAAGGAAATTGATTAGAGCTTCACCTCCATGGTAGAATTAGGAATTAATCCAACCTCTTGTTTGCCATACTAGTGATACCAACTTTCACCTCCTGCTCCCCAGGTCTGGCAAGAATAAAATTATCACAGTAGGTAAATGCTAACTATACATTGTGTCAGATAGGCCAAGGGGAAACAATCAAAAACAACAAAAAAATTGAAGCAGGAAACACACAATTCTTGCTGAGCCCAGATGCCTAGACCCAGATTACAATAAAGGATTTTGACACATCATTGCCAGTACACAACAAGATGGTTTTACCCTAATGATAAGCACTCCAGCTTTTGGAATTCAACATTGAATAGGATGAACCTAACCCATTTCTGAAGCTGTACTGACAGCTGTACTGTATCTACATTAAACTTTTCCAATCTGTAATATATATATACATATATATATTCTAACACTCTGTGCAAAAAGACTCATTTTCCCCATCATTTGTATTTCATTAACATAAGGTGAAAATGTTTCCATAGAAACAGCAGAGAGATATAATTCCTAAATAATTATTTTCCCACAAAGAACTCAAAAAAATCATTTTCAGATTACAATGTGAGATCTCCAGATAGTTAACTAATATTACAGAGAAGATATATGTAAAGACTTTGAACTTTAAATTGTTACTTCAAATTTTTAAACAATAAATTGGGTAGCTTAATATTTAAATAATAGAAAAGAAAAACAGAGGAAGTCAAAGACTATATGAAGTGTAATTTCATTATAATCAGTAATAAAAATCAATATGAAACAATCATACTTTACACTGATATTTATTTGTATATGTTCAGATCATGGTAAATATTTCCCTTTGTTTCCTGTTTTGACTGTTGTGTTTCACACCTACTTATCTCTGTAGTCTCAATGTTAAGATAATGCATTAAATAAATCGCCTGCTATTCCATCACTCATTCATGTGGACAGCACCTCCAGTAACGTACTAACTACTTAATTGGGTATGATAACTATTAAAAATCAAATCTCTCGGCTAGGCTTTAAAATGGATTGGAAAACATCACATCCAGGCAGGACAAATTATAAGACAACAAGCATTTCTTTGAATCCTACTGTCAAAGAGGAAAGCAAAAATTACCAGAAAAAAAAAAAAAAAAAAAAAAAAAAAAACACAGAAGAGTTGCTCAAGAAAACAATGTATTCCCAGGCTAGACAGAAAATCACAAAGAATTTTAAGGCTGGAGAGCAGGTACGGATTTTTTCTGTCTTCCATATATCACACCTTTGTGTTATTTAGGTATAAAACAAAGGAGTTAGAACTCCTTTTATGGTGCTGTAACATTGTTTTGCAATCATTTTCTTCAGGGATAAAATGATTTCTATGATTTAGATGTTATGCTCAGTGAGAACCAAAACCATATACACACAGTGTTTGTTGTGTGAGTAAAACTATAGGAACATCACACAGTACAGATGACGTTAGTGAACTCGCATCAAATGCAGGAAACAGTCAGCTGGAGGTGGAGCTGTTGGTGTAGTCCAGAAGCAATAAAGAGAGGGGAGGAGAGTAGAGAGATTAAAAAACAAACAAACAAACAACAACAAAAAACACAGAATGAAACATCAGGCAGATCTCCCAAACAAGCTCTCAGAGAGTCTCCAACCTGAAAGATTTGAGATAAGCTTACACAGAATGAAACATCAGGCAGATCTCCCAAACAAGCTCTCAGAGAGTCTCCAACCTGAAATATTTGAGATAAGCTTATCTTTTTCTCTCAAAAAATCCATTTTAAACACTGAGTCCAATGGATGGATTTTAGATATTATTTTTTTTTTTTGCAAATTAATATGAGCACTTACTTTAGAATATTATAATAGGACTGAAAAAAAAAGGTCTAAAAGCACAGGTTAAGGTACAGTTTACTGAACAGATAATTTCCAAATAAAGGAAGAAAGAACACTTGCAAGATGAGAATGACCAGGTGGTTTAAGAACATTATTGAAAGAAACCATAAAGTAGTACAGACATTCTATTAAAAAAAAGCATGCACTAAGGCCACAGGCTCCCAAAGGGAGTTAAACAGTCACTATTACAAGTAACTACTGTTAACAGAAGCTTCCTTTGAGCATGAATAAAAATAAGGGTGTTATTTACCTACATTAAAAAGTTTTCTCGCACAGTTGCTTGAATAAGCACAGCAGCTGTGCATGTGAGAAAAGAGCATGAAGTGGGTCCAGCACATGGCTCCTGGGGCAGAAAAACCCATAGAGCATCCTGGTCACCATCAGGTGCTCAGTATGTACAATGTTGTTGTGTGTGCCACACTCACATTCCTACCCAGCCCTCTGAAAAATAATAGCCAGCTGCAATAACTAAATATGTTTCCCTGGAGATCGTAGGTACAGTATTTGGGCTTAGACCCTTCCTGTCACGTTCTCTCCTTAGGTGTTTAGAAAAAAAAAAAAAAAAGATGTTTTCTTAAACATTGATAAAGTCTGTATTTCAAGACCAATACCTCTTTCATTTACTACATTCATCATGAGCTTCCTTGGTTTAATAACCTGGTTTGTACTTCATCCCAGGTCCCTAACAAAGGTTGTGAAAATTGAACTGTCTAGGTTAAAACTATACATGCCCAGTAAGTCAAATTTGAGAACAAAACCATTCAAAGGGTATAATTAAATCCACTAGAACTTGTTCCATGAAACAACAGCCTGTCAGCAGATAGCTCACCAATTATTAATACGTGTGTGATCCTAAAACATAAGACTTACCACCAACCATATTATTCAATATTTTTTAGATCTCAAGACTGTAATTCTTTCAGATAAAACCAAATAGCAACATTTATCATGATGAAAGTGATAGGTAAGGTCAGTAAGTTACAGCATGTGTTCTCCTGCAATATTTTTCAACTTATCCCCCCATTTAAATCTACATTCATCTACAGTTTTGTAAGAAACAAGTTCAGTACACATCCCAAGCTCCACAAAAAGGAAAAAAGCTCTCTTCTAGCATCAGGTATACATATCACACCCCACTACCAAATGGCTTTCACTGTGAAATACTGTCACAGCTCTTCAACGGTTTCACCAATTGCATGGTGACGAAAAACTTGGAGGTCCACAGAGTCAGGTAGCAATTATAACATCTCAGATGACAATGTCTCTATAAAGTAAGGCATCTATCCTAGATTGATATGCCCTGCTTTCACACTTGCATACTGGTGGAAGAACATTTCAGTTCCACTGTAGTACAACCTTTGGCATAGAAACATTTTTCACTTACTTTATTTCTAAGAAAGTGAAGCTTACATTCCAGAATTCTTAACTGCAATTATTATTTTTACTGTTGCAATGGTGATTTTCGCAGGCAATAACCACCAATGAATATGCAAGTTTTAACTATATACTATAGTATATTAAATCAACAGTCCACATGCAATAAAAAAGATACGGACAGGATATTAATAACCTGTCCTTCAAGAACCTATGGAATTGTTTCCACACATTTTGGAATATTTTATAAGCCCATGCTTTTGTATGTTTTTGTTGCTGTTTTGTTTGTTTTTAAGTTGTTTATTTTTTTCAGCTCCTGGCAAAGCTGTTGTCTAGTACAGTAAGTTATGATTAAGTACATGCAGCTGGAATGTTTATTGCATGTTTGCACCTGCATGTTGAGTAATAAGGTCCAAGACATTTGATAAAACCACAGAAATCACACACAAAGAAAGAAGGAGAGTAGACTGGAGAACAGCCTGCTGAAGAGGCGGTGACCACAAGCTTGTCTTCTAAAGGGGAGGGGGCAGAACCACATGAACATGTAGTAATGGCCTAAATATGAATATTTTTTTCTTTCTGTTAGTCCGTATTTACACCTCCAATATAGTTTACTTAATGAAGTAAAAAAATATCCAAAGGTGGTTAACTGGAAATGCATAATGTTACCTTAGGCATCGTAATATCCATATTAGTCTATCAAGAGAGCTCTTTGGAGGACTGTTTTATGATTATATAAGATGGTTTTGAATGTCTTCACGAGCTAATAGCATCAGCTTTTCCCACTTTCTTTATTAAGTTCTCAAAAATTAGTGCATCTTTTGTTGATATTGTTTTGAATAAAACTTGAGTATTTCCTGACTGATAGAGGAAACATATGGTCAGAGAAATATGCTGTTTCACAATACATTTTTTGTGAAAGTCGTATAAAATATGTTAGAATACCACATTTCTCTCTTAAATGTAAGGACAATAGAAGGGGAAAAAAAAAGAGTACATTTTAC
This sequence comes from Oxyura jamaicensis, assembly GCF_011077185.1. Taxonomy (NCBI): domain Eukaryota; kingdom Metazoa; phylum Chordata; class Aves; order Anseriformes; family Anatidae; genus Oxyura; species Oxyura jamaicensis. The sequence goes on along the minus strand of NC_048897.1, from coordinate 42,867,671 downwards.
TTTACGATTAGCACTTAAACCATTTTACTATGTGTAGTTAGTAACCAGATGGAGGAGCCAAGAGTCTGTTATTTCAATAGGCAGGCCAAAAAAAAAAAAATCTACTAGCTATGGGAATAAAATAAGAAAATAAGAGAACCAAGTAATTTGAATGCATTGTCCTTTTCCATGCTTTGATGTTCAAGACCAAATTAATATTCTGTTCAGATCCTGAGAGCCTAAGTCAATCTGCAGCAAGGCACTGAGCAGTTCCCATTAAAACCCTTAAAAGATATTATTAAAAATGGTTATTTTGGACAATTATTCCCAAGAACTCTATGTTTTATAGCAAGACTAAGGACACAATGATGATTCTGATGAGTTCAGTTTGAAAGACTAAATTTATAAATAAATTGCACTAAAATCAGTACAACATAAACATTAAATTAGGCAGTGCACACTGATTATATGTCTTTAATTATAAGTCTCTGAATTGAGGTCAAGATGGTTGTACTTTCTAATAAGAAATAATTTTAGATTTGACAACAGTTTGAAGTATTTTTCACTTCATGCTTTTGACCAACAGAAGCAACTGATAGCTGTTGTGCTCTGCCAGGTAGGGATTAAGACTATGCTTTACTAATGGGACATATTCTCTATCATGACAGACTGTGTAAGGCTTGAATTGCCTTGTAATCAGTGGGGTCGAGGGCCCTGCAGCAGGTCCCCCTTAGCTAGGCCTCTTTTGCTTTGTCACTAACAGTCTAGCACCATTATTGACCTCTTTTCCCTACCTCCATCCTCAGGTTCTCCTTGATACCTCAACAATTCCAGGGTTACCTTGCAAGCTGACTTGTCTTCTTCTTTCTGCCTTTCTCCTTCAAGCTCTCATGTAACTCAAGATGCAGCTATGCTCCTCCGTTGCATCCAGCTCTTCCCACTAATTCCCATCTACATTTATCTGGATTTCTCCTGCACATAGAAGATTTAGTACAGCTGGGTTACATCTAACAATATCGTAAGGAATTAGAAATTGCGTCTTACAACTAGAAAGAGCTGATAATTGTGAGAGGCACCACATACGCATATTCTACTCACTTTAACCAAGCAAGTGCATCAGGAAATGCAGGCTGCCTCTGAGAGACTGGTTAAGATACCTTTTGCAAGGTGAATTAGTAGGACACCATTACACCTGTTGACTGAATCCTGGCACCTGGGGCTCATTGGCAATTTCACCTCATCCCACAAAATAATTTATCTCACAGTGTGATTTTGTTTCAGTTGAAATAGTCCATAGCAAAGAGCTTCTCTTTCAAGCTGTTTTTTTTTTTTCTTCATATCATGATTTTCTAATCTTTAACTAATGCCAGCAGCTTTTTCACTTAAAATGAAATTTATTTCCACATTTTGCTATCTTAAGTATGTATGTATAGGTATATGTAGATATATGTTTTACATTAGTGTTCTTCTCTCCACATTCAGAAATCTGGAATAGGTAATAAGCCGAACAATACATAAAATTGATTATTAGAAGTAGCATTAAAATTCAGCTAAATATTATGCTTCGGTAGTAGTTAGACCTTTTGACTCGGAGACTGTATTCCCCCAGATATATCACCTTAAATTAAATTATGCAGTAAAATATGTGAGATATTTGCACAGCTGATGTAAACACTTTCCTTAAAAGTAGAAATATACACATATATGGACAGTTAGAAAGAAACCATCCTGTACCTAACTGTTTATCTGTCTATCTGTCTTGGCCACCTTCAGTGCCCAGAGACTTCTCTTTGAAAGAGTAAGTGTAAGCTGTCCCTCTGTCCTGTTTCATGTATCCAAAGAGTCATGTTCCCCCCTGCCACCAGATGACAGAGGATCCCAGCACCCTCTTCCTCACCTTCCCTGCTGTGCTCACAGACCCTTGTTGCTCTCAAGACAGACCACTAGCTCTCATTATTCCCCAGTATTTAGCTAAGCTTAAAACACAAATAGAGAAAAGAGTTATGAGCAAGATCCATAGAGAGACATGGGCTTTGGACCAGGTCCCTAAAGTTATTTTTGACTTTGCACATCTGCAAAAATCCAGCAGTGATCAATTCCCCCTGGCAAGGGTAAAACATTTCAAAGTTATTTTGAACAGATGTGTCATTATTACCTTAATTACCATGGCCAGGAGGAACACCTATTTCCAAATTGCTCTTGAGCTAATAACCTTTGTTCCAGTTAGGTCTATTAGCATTATAATTTCCGCACCCTGGGAACTTTTTGCTATTTTAAGTCTTTGTTTTTCCCCCAGCTTCAAGCTTAAATCAATCACAGATGTTGTTCTGATGTAGATTTTTCAAATAGAATGGGCCAAACTGCAAATTCTTTTCTATATTTTCATATACCAAATACATTTATATTTTCTTATAATTTATTTCAATAGGGCTGTTGTAAGTGTTTGCAGTAGTTAAAATCCTCAGTTGTGTGGAGAGATTATGGCCATGCAGTTCGCATAAATACACAGCTTAACCTCCTTGTGCTGCAGTTACCCACAAATGAATGCAAAGCTAATGTATAGACTTTTGATACAGATGAGTAAAATTAGCTTTAATGTGATATGATGCTCCTGAAATCGTCTGAATCAGGTAGAGATGGGGTACTTCAGACTAGATACGGAATACCTTCCAAAACCAATGGAGAATTCACAGTTCAAATGGGGTTTCTATTAAAACAGAAGTGCAGATTTTACCCTAGACATTTTTCTTCTATATTTCTTTGCTCATCTAACACTGTTTGTGCATGAATTTTTTGTATAAATGAATCAAGATTTTGCTTTAATTAGAAAAGATATCATAACAGAAAAGCAATTTGCTTGACTGTACAAAGAATAGTTTCACAAAAGTGCCATTACAAGTCCCTAACTGAAATTACTCTCAGCTTACACAATTGTAAATGATAATGTGATTTTATCAGCTGTGCAAACTACACACAGAGGATGCATAGACAGAAGCATCTCAACTTTAAATGTGTGATGTTTTCAGTATCAATTGGAGAGCGGGTAAACAACAACCACTTTAGTTCTCTTTAAGGAGTTCTGCTACCATCTTTTTTTGGTGATGCCTCTGGAAATAATTAGCAAGCCCTCATAAATGTTGTTTATAATATATAAGTGCTGACAAACCCTGAAGTATACAGTAAGGCATTTTAAAAAATGAAAATACATAATGAATGATGATCACCTACAATATAAATTATAGATTCTGTTCAAGTTAGTGTGATTCATGATTATGCAGTGCTGAAGAGTTTGCTGCTACATTTACATTTTTACCATGAGCCTTTTTTGTTTGTATCATCTTGAAATATAGATTAAAACTCCACAGTCAAATGATTAATTAAGTCTAAAAAAAAAAAAAACTGCCTGCCTGATTTCCATGTTCTGAAAATGAATGCAGTGCATTTTTCACTCAAGATGAATATCCAGTTCTGAATTTCAGTGAAACCCTAAGACTTTAGGACTGAAGCTTCTATGTATCCAAAAAGTAGACTTCCTAGAACATCAGGTCTATAATATATTTTTGTTGTGTGAGAAAAAAAAAAAAAAAGATATGAGGTCAATACATTTCAAAAATACTTCAGGTGCAATCTTCCAGCTTGAAAATAAAGACCAAATTGTGGATGGCTTAATGGAAAACTCAATGGAGGATGGGAAGCTAGACACAAAAATTAACCAATATCTGCTCAAAATATGTGGTACTAAAAAGTCACATGTCGGAATCCAAGAAATTGATTTTGTACTGGTATCTGGGCTGTCTGACTGCACAAAGCCTAGACTGTCTAGGATGGGAATAGTTATATGAACTGAATAATACGTCTGACTGGTGAAGCAATGATATTTGTTTTCCCAATACCTTGTCTGTGCAGAGAAAAACTTCTGATAAATTATTCAGAATATACTGCTAACCTATTTAAGTTTGATGATGTGTACTATAATCAAGAACCATTTTTATTAGCTCTTTGAACAGACATGCTCTAACTCTGTCATTCTCTTAAATGCCTGCGGAAAATGGTGAGCGAAGATAACTACATCCAGTGAACCATTCTGAGCAGCAAATCTTTCACCATTCTGGGGCAGTGTGTCAAAGAAAGCTAGATGTTCCCTAAATATAGAAAAGTCTATTTAATTACAACTTGCAGAAAGTTTTTAAAAATACTTCTCACTTCTACAAGTCATTCCACTGCTTCTTTAAGCATGACTGTTGGCCCGTTCATGTCAAAGAATTAATGAAGTCTCTTCAATACTTTATCAAGATTAAAGATTTTCTCTAAGCACATACCTACCACTTCAGTGGAACTATTTAGATAGTCTGCCTTTCAACGTGGGTGAAGCTGTAGCAATTAAAAATTTTCATTTATGTTGCATTTTCCAGCCTCTTCCCATTAATTTCATACATAGCAGAATCAAATATTAATACAAAAATCATGTGATCAGCAATTCCCCGTTATGTGCTTTTACACTCTCAGTCATTTCCAAGGAAATAGCATTAAACTTAGAAACAATTATAATGTCCCAGTGTTTGCACCAGAAACAGTATTAGTATTTAGTGTTAAAGCACAATAATATGCTTAGTTAAGACAATCCTTATTCCACCTTATTTATTATGTACATTATAGAATATTAGACTAAAATTGTCAGGTATAAGAGACTGTGATTTACACTTTCAAAGAGGAGTTTCTTAGGTTTTGGTTTTGAAACATTCAAAATTATATTAATTATGTGGTAAACGCCACTTCCATCATCTCACTAAGAAAATATGTCAGATTTATCATCATGATTGAAAACTGTTCAAAACTTCTGACTTGCTATTTTAAAAATATTTTTAGATCTTGCAAGTATGTTTGTTCCTGACTAATCCCATGTTTTGTGTTTACATCTACAGAAAGGTTATAACTGTATAACAACAACATTCTTCCACTGATTCAATATAAAGTAAAAATGCCCTGGCTATAGGATGCTCCCTCACATGAGGCAGATGTGAGAACTTATGTGATACATATGACAGGAGATCCCAGCCAGAGTATGGACCATATCATCAATACAGGATTTGAATATTGCCTTGCAGAAGTATCTGCCTCTACCACAATATGTGTTAAAAGACATGTCATTCAGAGAGTTTCAAAAGTGAGCTTTAGGTGAGTGTCTCCATTTATGTGTATTTAATATTATACCTTGGAGCTAGATCTGCAGGAAAGCTGGCTAGGCTTCCCTGCTTCTGGAATAAAGGGAAACTTTGCTTTCAGCATATCAGCTCTATCTGGAAATCCAGGTTGTGATCGTTTACAAACAAATGGCAATTCTTGATTTCACAGGATGTAAGAAAATAATTAAGGCTTGTGATGCGCTGAGATCAGTGGGCATGATTTGAAAAATTATGAAAAAATGAAGCCATGAGGAAGAAATTGAGCTGCTGAAGAGTTTGAACACCAGGCAGTAAATGAATACAAGCTGCTCACCAGATGGGGGCAAGCACAGGTGCCCCACCCAGCTGGTCTCCCTGTGCTGGGGACAGAGGGCAGGGACACCTGGCTCCCAGAAAAACTCTGTTCCTGCACTGAACAGCAAAGAAATAAATAGAGTATTGAACATTTGCTCCTGAACTGAGCAATGTCTATCCTCCACTCACTGTGGCCAGCCTACCCTGCATCCTCTGGAGTTTCAGGTTCACAGAGGTGGTACCAAATTGAAGATGTTCAAGAAACTTCCACACTAGAGTTACTAACAAGAGTGTGTGTGTATGCATTTTCCAGCTTCAGCAGTGTCGCTCACTTCATGTTCATTTTTTCAGTGTCACTCCCTGGCTTTTAAAAGCCACAGCCCAAGTTGCCATCATCTGTACTGACACTAGTGTGATTCAACAGAAGGGCTCAAACCTTTGGCTGCGCTCAGGAGATTGCAGTCATTTTAGCTAATGGAATAATAGATAGCAATCTCAGGTTGTCATTCTCAGCATGAACCAGCTCTAGAGAGGAATGGACACTTTACTAGCGTTTTTCATGGATATTTGTGACAGCAGAAAAATTATGATTCCCAGTTCATTTCCATGCACTTGATTGAAGTGTGCTCTCTTGAAAACCTCAATTCTTCCTGCTGATTTCCTGTTCTCTCCTCTGCTCTCCAAACTCTCTTTCCTAGCCTTGTACTTTATCTGTCCTATGGTCCTCATTTCACACTCTTCCCTCAGTCTCAATCCTGGCTCAGTAATCTACAGATTACACCTGAATTTCAGATTTTTAGTCCTATAAGCAAATCAAACTTTGACAAATTTTCAGAAAGCCAGAGAGCAACCATGTTTCAGGTAGTCTGCATACAAGAAGTAACTTTTTATTCTCTCCACAGGGGTGAAAATTGGTATTTTCCTTAGCTTTAGAGTTAGTATTAGCTGAAATTTATCAGAGCCATTTAAACTATTCAGCATCATTCAAACATCTTATAGAATTATCAGTTCAATCAGCGGAATGACAGCAAAACTTGAGGCAAGGAAAAAAATTGTATTACTCCTGCAAATAATTAGCATGGCTTATAGAAATTTGCTACTGTTTTGTGCTAAGAAAAAGGAAAAAAAAAAAAAAAAAAAAAGACAAAAAGATCAAGACAAAATTAAATACATATATGAATGTATTTGCTGAGGAATAAAGTTTTGGATCTTCCTTAGTATACATTTTTTGTAGAATTTTCTCAGACTAAATTTATTTCCATTCATCCATGAGGGTCTAAGCCCTAAAATTTTCCATTCTGGGGGGAATAGTTTACATAAAAAAAATATGGTATTGATCAGGCCAATGGTACCTGTTCCACTTTTATCAAAGGTTGGTAATCAGAAGATGCAATACACCCAGTAAGTTATAAGAGTATATCCTATATTCTCATTCTTCTCATTGTTCTATGACTTATATATATATCAACTATAAGATATGGAATTAGAAGGTAAGATGATCTCCAGGCTTCCTTCCTAACCCTACCAATAGCTCTGTTTATTTTTATTAAATCTATTTATTTTCTCTCTCTCTCTCTCTTTTTTATTTTAATACTTTATTTTTTAAAAAATATCTTATTATTGCACAACTGTATTCAGGGTTGTAAACTCTCCTGGACATTACTGCTTTGATCCCTACCTATGCAACTTTCAGGTGAGCGTATTCATGTTCTACAGCAAATCTGCACTTCAGAAACAAAGGTTATAATTACACAAATAATAATAGAAAGACAGATTGCAGTTCCCTTACTCATAGTGTTGAGCTATTACTCATGTGAGCTATTTCATGAAATCACTCACCAACTGCGTGACTTGTATGAAAAAATTAGCAGTTAAGATTCCAATCTGGTCCATTACCATTATGTAATGTTGCACATTTGTGTAAATTGGTCTAATTCGGAGGTCTCTTCAGTGCAAATATCTCTTTGAATTGCCTCTGCTGCAAGTAATAGATTAACTTCCAAACTGGAACTCCCCAGCAGGAGACAGTGCAGCAGCTTGTATGAGGGGACGTATACAGAATCTAATTAATCCTAATGTTTTTCTAACTTTAATCATGCAGGCCATCAGCATCCAAATATTTGAGCATAAGCTTCAGCTTCTCCAAGAGATCTACCGTGTGACAAATAGCAACATGAGTGTTTTGGTCTTTTCAGATTACACATGCTGTCTCCTTCAAGTAATGCTCCTTTAAGCCATTCCTCCAAAACTGGAGTTTTGCCCAGCAAGCATTCATTGTCTATTTCTGAAACATGGCCTTTAGCGTGTTTGTTGACCACTATGAAATTACACCCTCCCTCCTTGTCGTTATATGGAAAGTATCTAAAGGAAAAAAAAGTTCCTTTCAATGGTAACCACTCAAATGCAAATAAAATACATGGTGATTCCCCAGATAAAGAAGCACTGAAACAGATGCCCACCTTACATGTGCATAGGTATGAACTTGTACTCAACACACCTGAGGTTCACAAGTTAGCATCTGGGGGTTCAGCCTTATGACATTTTAAAATAATTGTGTTCTGCCACAGGTTGTTTCAAGATGTGTGCAGGCCTTGGGAATAGGTAGTCATTCGCCTCTATGTTGGTGTGATTATTTCTCTTTCCCAATTCTTTCTTATTGCTCAGCCCTCTGAGTCTTATCCACATCATCTATCTGTATAGTACTCATTTACTTTTAGAGCTCTTGTTGAAATCACTCTTGCTTTGAATTCTACTTTTTCCTCACCAGATGAATTGGTATCTACCTCCTTGTCTTTACTTGAATTTCAATGATACGGACAGTCTCTGTCTGGATGAAGAAATCTTTCCTCCTTCTTGGTCCCCATCCTCAGCTCCATTTCCTATTAAGTCTTTGATACTCCAGTTCTGACATTCTGCTTCCTAATACCCTGATGTTATTCTCATTCCTGATAAGTGCTTTCCTATGTACCTCAAACAGTTGTTTTCTGAGTACATGATTAGTGGCACCACCCTGACTTCCCTATGTCTGCTCCCTTTTTGTGACCATTTGCCTGCTTCAACGGAACTCTTCCTGTGGCTTCTTCTATGACATTCCCAGAAGACAGCCATCATGCCAGGTGAGTTGGTGCCTGATGATACAGCGGGAGCCCAGAAGGCTGTGAGTGCCATGAGGGGTAGAAAGGGAGTCACACCATGTTCAGAATGTGGACACATTCAAATTTGTTCCCATGTTCCTGAGAGAGAAGCTGGTGTGCTGGTGGATGGAAACATCATGTAGACTGGTTTAGCACATGAGCTGAGCAACAATAGCTTGGATTATCCATACCAATACTGTCAGTTAATCATACAGACAGATATGAACACATTTTCTCTCCTATCTTATCTGAGCCCTTCTGACCCTAGTACTTCTAAGTCCATGGTGGCACCCTTTCCAGTCCTGGCCACAGAGATCTCTGGTCAAGCTGCCAACTATAGTCATCATCCTCACAGCCTTCTTTGCTGTTTTTTTTTTTTTACTGGTCATAAATATTCTTCTTCAAATATTGCTGAAGCATCAGTGTTTTTATGAGTTTGAAAATAGCAAGAACATATTGAAAAACCATTTATTCCAACAGGAAATAGCAGAGCTAATTAATCAAACAGGATGAGTGAATGAGTTGGCATTAAAGAGGATACTATTCATGTTAGAAACTGGTCATCACTATTTTATTTTATTTTACTTTATTTTATTCTTTCAGAACCATTTGCCTGAAGATAAATGTTTTGTCTGTCACATGCTTTTTTGGACAGAAACAGTGAGTGAGTCAGAGAATGAAGAGTTTTTTCAAGAGGAGCCTAATCTTCTGGGTGGCTTTTGGGGTGTGATTCATTCTTGCCCACACACTGTAGAATAAGAGCAACTCATCATTTTGGATGATTTACTACAGCTAACAGGTTTCTGAACCTTTTTAACACTTTGTTATAAAGGTGACTACCCTCAGAGAAACTGCATTGTTGTCATACCTATACAGTGCAAATGTCCGTGTGGGCCTGATAGAGAGACAGTAGAAAAATAGCCATGAAGGAGGAATTAGTGTGAAAGTGGTGAATTTTCTTTGTCATTTTTAGGTAACAATTTCCACACACACACCCCCCCTCCCTTTCCTCATTTTGCTAGCTTTGAACTTTATTCAACTTTATTTTTTTTTTTGAAGTGTATAGAGTACAAGTTAAAAAAAATCAAAACCAAAACAAATCAAAAAAACACTAACTTTCAAACCACTGAAGACTTCAAGTTTTGCTGAAGATTTGGAAAGTGAAAAAAAAATGTTAAAATATGCAAAGGAAATAAAGGACACTCCTCCAAACACTGGCAACTTCTACCATAAAAAAAAATCAGGAAGAAAAAGCACCCCAAAGCTGAAAAAGCATGGACTGGCAAATTTGATGATTTAGTATTTCAAAATGAAAAATAAAATATATATTGAAACAGATCTCTAATAACTTGATCCATACTCACAGAGCTTCCAACACTATCTTCCAGGAATGTCAAAAAACACTATGAGCTGGAAATTACATGTGTGTGGTCAGCTGCACACCTACAGCTTGTTCCATATCTGGGTGACATAAAAAAAAAAAAAAAAAAAAAAGGAAACAGTCAGATGTGTCTTCCCCTAAATATATATATATATATATATATATACATAAAATCTTAAGAGAAAGTTTCAAGCCAAAGGAAATTCTTTTTCTGATACATCTCTTTTGAAGACATATCACGGATAATTAAATTGATTTTACAATCAGCTTTTGCTTTCTTGACAGTGGTCTGACATGAAAAAAGAGTAGTATCAATTTTTCCTGTCACTTGCCTTGTGTTGGACTTGGAATCATCTTGCAGCTGGGAAGAGAGTCACTTTGCTTATATATGTGACAACCGAGTCACTATAGCAATTTGTAGTTATACTGGCTTTAGACAGTCATGAACTTTATGGTGAGATTTGGAAAAAAGATGAAAAGTTAATGACAAAGGGAATAAAAGTGCACTCTAAATGTGCCCTTACCTAATGCAAATGGATATCAGGCAAAATCCTCCATTGATTCCCAATGAACAATCAGGGCAATGGAGAACATGACCACTCCAATTTAGAAGCTCAGGAGATTGCCAAGTGTCTGGAAACATATCTAGAAGAAAGAACAGAGGATATTTACCTCCTACAAGAAAATGAAATATAAGGCAACCTCAGCTATGTTTTCAGAAGTACTATTACACATAATTTACAAAATAGGTGCCCCGGAAGATCAGCAAATGAAATGTAGCTGAGCAGATTGTCAAAAGACCATCAAATATCTGAACACACACACACACACACACACACACACACATACACAAAGCCTAACTTAGACTGGTGAACAGCTAATAATTTCACTCCTTGCTTGCTGTTAGTAAACCAACATTTGTTAAATAATGTTATCATGTTATCTAATTGAATTGTGCTCTGGAAATGGAGATGGAACTACTTCCACTAGAGATCAGACTGGGTAGCACCCAGTATATATGAGGACTTGGAAGTGTGTGGAAAAAAATGCTAGTTTCTTCCCTTTTTTTCTTTATGTCCCCTATAATTTTCTTTTGTTGAATAAAAAGTTCTTGTCCTTATTGCTGTCTGTTAACAAAAGACAAAAAACATAGTGAATTATTTTAAAAATGCAAAGGCTATTTGGTTTTCTTTTTCATTAAAAATTGTTTTGAGAAAAATTTCTGAGTGGCCAAATATAATCCATATATTTATGTGCTTGGTGGCTTATTTGAAAATTAACTACATTAAAAATGAACTGTGATGGTAAGATATGCAAGGTGTTGGCTGGCTATTTTGCACAGAATAATTCATGCCCAGCACTCTGTTATTCACTGCAAAAGACTGTCCTTCCCCCCCCCCAAAAAAAATGGAGGCAAACCACCACTGTACAATAAAGTAAACTATTGTCCTTGCTCTACATGCATCTGTACCACCATTTTCAAGCATTGTCAAATCTACCATTCATAAACACTAATTTTGTTTTCAATAATATAAAAAAGAACATCAGTGGAAAGTTTCCTCTGGACATATAATTTATTTCTGCAAGCTTTTAGAGGAACCTCTTAATTCCTCCAAAGGACTGGGATAGGATCAAATGTTCAAATGTGACATGCTTATGGAAGAGATCTATTATTTTCTTTCTGTGTATGACTAGCAATGCAACTCATTTCACTGAACACAATGTGGATATGCTGCAGTCAATAGCATCAATTTTGTAAGGTTAAAACACATCATACAGATTTCGAAAGCTTAGTTACCAGTTCCTTGTGGAAAATGACATCTAGTCAGAACACGTATAGTTAAACTAATGTGCTTTGTAGTGGATATACATTACTAAGCACTTTTAATATTTAATGGAATGAATAATAATAATTTAAAAAACGGTTGTATTTTTAAATACTCTGATGACACCTTTGGTTCTTTTTCATACCAGAGAAATAAAAATGAGCAGTGTCCACAGAAAAGATTCCTTTACCCCATAACAATATAATAAAAATATATATTGCCTGGTATATAAAAGCTGGATAAATTAAAAGTAATTGGATTCACTGCAAAACAAAAATGGCATATGTGACAGAAATCTGTTTAATACTCTTTAACTGCCAGAACACATACATGCATTGCACACGCACAGCAAGTACATGGTAAACAGGTAATTAACGGACTGCTGCACAGGGGCCTGCAATGCAGAAGAGAAGGAGGAAGAGGTTACTAGTGATTTTGCAGTGATCAGCAAGGAGACAAAGGGCTAAGATTTGGGATGAAATGTCCTATTCTTGAAGTTTCTCAAGCAGGCATATAGAAGGTAGTGAAAGAAGGACAAAAAACCAATCCCCTCTCCTTTTCAGCTGTACATAAAAGATAGCAATCACATCAGCAGAGAACACTTGCAGCTGATTCAGCTCATTCATCAGGCCTTGTTTGGGCTTAGACCCAACTCTCATTGAAGTCAATGGGAGTATTTCCTTTGCCTTCTCTGCTGAAATGGATTGAGTCTTTCAAGGTCCTCTGGGAAAGGAAAGAGCTCTCCTTTAGCAAAAGCTGAAAATGTTCTTTCCTCAAGCAGCAGAAATGTAAAAGCAATTGCATGTCAGACATCACAAAGTGGTCTGGCAGAGCTGCTATCACCTTCCTGCTGCACCTGGAGAAAAGCCACAATAGAATGGGAAGTGCTTATCCTTCCCAAACATACAGCACCATCTATTATACTTCACACAAAATGAAGCAATTTTCTCTCAGCTATGTGGCAGAAGAGCAATGAGGCAGAGAAACTTAGGGAGTAGTTTTTTTTGTTGTTGTTGTTGTTTTCCTAAAAAAGAAAAAAAGGCACAAAACAACAAATAATACCAAAAAATCCCACAGTAGTCTGTATTTAAGGTGATTATTTGTAAAACTGTTTCTTTGAATAAAATCCCCCTAACTAGTTTCTCTTGCATAATATTCCTTTTACACATGACATTTGTTTTCCCTTTGGAACACACTGGAAGTTCTTGATTAGTACAGAGTACTCACAAAATGCTTCTCACTGAACAGTTCAGCTGTTCTCTGACCTTACATAGGTACAGGCAATAGCTTTTCTTGGCTAGCTTGCTACAAATATGCATGAGGGGACTTCTGCTCCTCCCGCCAACCCCAACCCAAATAGCAATGATAGAAAAAGTAGTTACAACTTTCATAAGGGTGGAGAACTGTGTTTTCTTTTTTTTTTTTTTTTTTTACTCGATTTTTCTTTGCAAAGTTTGCATCCTTTATATGGAATTAATTCTTCTCATTGATTAAAACAAAACAAAAACACTTTTTCTGAAACAAGGCTTCTTTTTTTTTTTTTAATTATTATTAATATTATTTATCTTCCCATCCATGCGGCAACATTAAAGCTCTCACAGGGCATTAGTGAACATATTTGTACCTGTTCAAAGGCTTTCATATGCACTAGAGTATCACCTAGGTATTATCAACATACCAACAGAGACTTGCAGAAAGTACCTTTTAAATTAACCTTTCCAACGTGTCAGTCACTTTGTGCAAATTGAAATCCATCACTTCAAATTGCTCCAGGATTGTTTCTAACTGAGGCGAAAGCCTCTACCCTTTGGCTCCGCTTACTTCTGACAATGTGCCGTTTAAGATCCCCTCCAGAACCCAGCTATATTTACAACTACTGTGACCTTATTCATTCTTTATATTTTCTGTAGTTTACAGCAAATCTGCTAAGGATAACCATGAAGGAATGAAATAAAAGCTGTTCCTGTGAAGTGAAAGCTGTTCCTCTTTCAGATGTTATCTATTTCTTTCAGCTCACACTGAGGTCATCTCCAATCTCCTATATGAGATAAGGAGCTTTTCTTCATGGCACTTCTCTCTCCACTTTTGCTAAAAGGGAAGGTAACTCCAATTGGGTGGGTTCCTCATGTTCTTAGCCTTTTGTTATGCCAGCACAAGGCAAACACCATTCTGGATATGTTTCTCTCCCATTTTTGACTTGAAGAGATCTGGGGAAGAGAGAATGGATTGCTCCAGATGATGAATTATCTCTGAAGAAAGTATTTGATAACCCTATCCTAACCCTATTTGCATGATTCAATTCAATAACAATTTTAAAGATTGGCAGGGAATAAAACCTCAAAAGTGAATTTGTCACTGATATTTGAGGTGGTCAAGAAAAATAATACTGTATAATCTAACTCAGAAATTGAATTACCAAGGATACAGAACAGACTGATGTTTGATAACCACCACAACATATGGTTTGTATCCTATCATTGTGTTCAGGCTAGCTAGAAGCTAGGGAAAAAAAAAAAAAAAAAAAAAAAAAAAAAGCCTTCAGCATAATGAAATGTTAAAACCTATCCAATCTGGCTGACAGATGACCACTGCAAATTTGCACATTGCTGAGAACTTCAGGATGAAAGAAATAGCCAATAAACCACTTTTATATTCTTTGCTTGACCAGAGCTTGTGGCTATGGATGTGTACAGGGAAGTCAAAGACTTCCAAATGTCCAAAAGATTTGCAAATATTTCAAAGACTTTCAAATGTCAGTGAAAGAGGCTGACTTGCAATTGCATGTCAGTCCTGCAACAGACACAGGGCTTGGGAAAGGCATGTCATGCTGAAAAGAGGCCTGAAGTACTGCTTCTGAATTTATTCCCTTTCACATTAAGAATTAGTGCTAATGCTTTGTGGTTTGGAAGGAACGGAAACCTGAGGGTAACTTGTCACAGCAATAGCTTCAGTCCTTCAGGAAAATAAAATAAATAAAAAAATAAATAAATAATAAATAAATAAATAATTCCTGCTCACTATACAGTGATATAGTGAGTTGAGTAATTCCCATTGAAACTGGTAGGCATGTACAATTACTTCTGAGTTTGGTAAAGATATGAAACAATGGAAAATTAACAATGAATTATCTATAGAATTAAAATCCTGAGATAATACAGATCTTGTGCTGAACACACACATCACAAGCTATTACCATTAACACTGAAAATAGGCATTCAGAAGCAAGATGGAGTTCATTGAATTTTGTATTTACAAGAGTTATGTACAAGAAATAAGTAAGAAACACCCACAGAGAGATAAAAAGCAAGTTGTCAAGGGAATATCAAGGAACATGGTCCTTAGAAAATTCTTGTGAGAATGATGGGGCAGGTGAGGGAAAGAGGAAAAAAAGGGACACTTTGCTATTTAAAGCCTTACCTATTTAGGAAAAAGGTATCTATACATAAAAATAATTGGATGCCAAAGAGGACTGGCAAAACACATGGATTCACTATAACTGCAAATACATTTCTCTTTGATGGATCTCTGTCACTAGTAGTATCAGACATACTTACATATGATACTGAGTTGCACTATATAGTCTCTAGGTATAAATAACCAAAACCATCACAAGTGTGGTGTAGACAAGTCCACCTTATCCATTAGGTTATTGAATGTATATTAAATTCTTGAGAAGTTAATACAGAGAGAGAAGCTCAAATATGTTTTTATATCCTCATTATTCACAACAGTGTATGTCCTCTAATTACAGGCACAGATTTAACATGGTGCTAGGTATTTTTTCTGAATCGAGTTATGTTCTTTCCTGAGTCAACTTGATCGCAGCAGCTCTGTGCATTTCAGCTTTCTCTAAATTCAGAGAGGGAAGGGTCTCCTCATTGGTAAACAAGTTCCAAGAAAGTGACTCAGAAAGCTGATCTTACTCTATGACACTGTTATACTGTGGTAGAATTAATTTACCAGCTGAGAGAAGTTAAACTGCCACCCCAGTTAACGTATACAATGTCTGATGCTGTTCCACATTCATGACTTAGCCCTGTGCAGAGAGCAAAATTCTTGTTTCAGGAAGGACCTGAAGATTTCTGAAATTTATCTTGAGACAGAAATGAAAGTCCACCATTACAAAATTATCCACACACATGACTGAATGCATTTTGAGTTGATCAGAATTTTTTCAGAGAAGCTGCTTTTTCTAATGTTACTTTTAATATTGTAAAATTACATCTTATGAAACACCAGTATTTAACAAAATAAAATAAAATGTATTTTAAAGTATTTTAACATTTTTTCTTCTACTGTTCAAATATTTTTGACTCACTTGAACTAAACCCTGAGGTTTCTTTTTTCAAAATAATATCTCATTAAGTGTAATAGGCTTAGCAGATTTGCATAGAAACACTTATTAGCTAGCTCTGTTTCTGTGAATAATCATGCAAATTTATGACAGGATTAAAAGAAGGGGGGCATTAAATGCCTTCAAACTGTAACAATAGTGTTAGAACAGTCTTTCATTTCATCTAATAATATCAAATCTATCACGTTTGTATTTCAAGTCAGACAGTAGGAGCTATTTTAAAGAGCTTCTTTTAGCAACCGTGCTCCTGTGTAGGGGGCGACCCTTTGTTTCGCTGGCATGGCTCGGTTGTCACGTTTGGCAGAGATGCTCGCATTAAGATCCTGGGAATAGCAAGTTTCCAAGCTCTGTTCTTACCAGATGGGGGCAGTCACAGCCCTTAATGCAAAGCCAGCAGCTGTCACCTTGGGAGAAAACCAGATCGGCCGCCCACGCACATAGCCGGAGGGATCCTGCTCGGCCCGAGCTTTGTGCATAGCTGAGGAAAAGAAAAATCAGAAACAAGGAAAAGGAAGAGAATATTTCATGGGCATATATATATATATATATATATATATATTTGTCTTGCATAGCCTGTCCTATTTGAACATCAATTGCTATCATTTTGGAGGAAGCGGGGGCACTGTGATAATATACATATTTATGTGCAAAACAGACATGGTAATGCATTCATCTTTGTCCTGATGCAGTGAAAGACTGTAACATCTGCATATCAATAGCCACAAATTTGACGCAGTTCTTGGTAATGTCATTTCAGAGAAACTCAAGGGGCGGAGAAGGGGGAGTTTGCAACTCCTTTTTCTATAGGACTGGCTTGCTTTCTTCCTATTTGCAATCCAGGGGCCAAATGCAGTAGAACAGATGAGGACAGTGCAGAGTGTACCTGCCTGGGCTATAAAACCTCACTGCACTGAGGGCAGAGAAACTCACGTTTAGCCCTGCTGGAAAAGGGAGTGGAGAAACTTTACATCTTACTGTAGATCCATGGGAATTTAAATGCAGCTATTAGCTATGTTAGCTTCTCTGCAGTCAGCACTGAGCCCTTCTGGATCCATGGGGAATAGGAGGAATGAGATCACATGCAATAGCTCTTTGCTGCAAACTGTGTGTGATGACCCATGAGATCTCCTTCCTTGTAATTGCCAGGGCTTGTCACTCCCAAAGAAAGTGCACCCATAATGACTATTCAGTCCTCACCTTCATTGGGATGAATTAGGCATTTATTTTGAAAGAAACCCCATATTTAAGCATTGTACATCCTGTGCTCATCTAAATGCCAGTGACTGGTAGGTATCAGAGACATAAGAATGCCAGGCAGCTGATGGTAGCTGATAGCTCTTTCTTCTTTTTGGTTCCTTCAGCAAATCTGCAAAAGAAAATAATAATAATTAAAAAAAAAAAAAAAAAAAAGGCGTAATGCAAAACTGGTATCAGGCTGACAAAGGTATTGTGCATTTGCATGATATAGGAAAAAATCTGCTTCCAGGGATGCTAGTAAAAAGCCTACTTTGAATGCACAGTAAAAAAAAAGTTCCACCAGTGCTGCAATGCTCAAAGGATTAAAAATATTTATTAGGTGGGAAACAGGACAACAGAAATGACAGTATTTGTCATCACTCTTATGCTTCCCTTGCAGGAATAATTTTCAAAGTCTACTGGGCTGAAAATTAAGCTTTTACAAAAAGATCAGGCCCATTTACTATCAGATGTTCAAAGGATTTTTCCCCTAAGTCTTATTAATATTTTGTCCAGTCCTCAAATTACAGGAAATTGTCTGATGCAAGCCTAGTGTACGCGTAAGAATGAAATAAATTCCTCCTGCGATGCTGAGGTTAATAATTTATAATGGAAATAATAACTATTTATCATTGCAAGTAACTATGTTTCACCTAATATAGTAAACTTAAAATGTCATTAACACACCTTCTGCAGAATAATGATTATTCATGTTGATGAAATGAACACCAAAGCTGTTGGAAAAGGAAATTCTCAGCAGAGTCAGCAGCATAATCCTTTCACATCTTTGCATTTCAGTCTAAAATAAAGAATTTCATCAATTCCTTTTGAAATCTGAACCAAACAATTGACGTAAGAGCTGCTTTTAATCAGGCAACCTGATTAAAAAAAAAAAAAAAAAAAAAAAAAAAAAGTTAAGAGCAGTTTGCTACAGTCAGTCAGTCAGTTTGCTTGCACAACTTTTTGTTCTCAGTGGGATAACTAGAAAGTCATCTCCTTTTCCTGTGTACGTGTCTTAGTATTTCACAGTACAGCCATGTGTGATTCTTTTTTGTGTGTATGTTTTAAAGTCTCATAATAAACATTTTTTTTTCTAACACTGTATTCATAAAGACGTCTACCAGCCAAAGACATTATACACCTACATTTAGGCTTAGCAGACATTACCCTCAGTATATTTCATTTTGAGCTCCTTTAAATATGATTGGATGATGACATTTTAAATGTTTAAATAGATCAGATACTTTTTCTTAACTCTCCTTTTATTTGACAGGAAACACATAACAGATGTATTACTTGTTTTTCAAAGTACTGCATTGCACAGCAGCTGCACATTACAAATCACGTTGAGCGGTAGCATCTAAAAATACTTGCATTTAAGTAACAATTCTTATAAACAATGCTTTCTTTCTCTCTTGATTTTTATTACTGATTAGGGGAATTCTAGTGAAACTTTTCTATATTTGAGCTCTAAAATCTTGGAATCCATAAAGCTGACAATTGGACTCCCATTTCCACGTGCTCTAAATTTGTATGGAAACTGTTATGGGTTTCATTTTTGCCTTTTACTTTTTCTACATCTCTAAGAGTGGAATCTGCCCATTTATGTTCATTTCAGAGCAGATCATAGCAGCAAAAGGAAAGATAAACATCCTTTTTATCAGAGACTCCTTGCTTTCTCTGTCTGATCTGGAAATAAAATGTCTTTGACTGAAATACCCATCTTCTGCTTACATGTGAGACAATAGCATATGATTTGTGTTATAACAGGTAAATGAGTTTATAATAGCCAAGGATGTTTCCAGGAGAGCAGAGTCTGAGCTCCAGCTACCAGAAATGCTTCATCTCAGGGAGGGGTTTGACCTGCTCTTGCTACTGCTTCAGGTGACACAGAACACCATCTGCAGCCTTGTAATCACCTTTAAAGCAAACAAATGCTACAAAAAGAGGACTCAGTTCAGGTAAGGAGTAAGCAATGCAAACAAATCACTTCTAAGCAATAAGCTCCTGGTATCTTGCAAGACTGCCTAAATGATAAATAAAAAGGAAGGTACTCCAGTTTTTATAATACAGTTTTTAACTGAAAGGCTTTATAGTATTTTTCCCCAGGATCTTGGAAAGTCTGTAATACACACTGTTGAACTTATTTTTGAAATAATTTTTACATATTTAAAACTGTGCCCTTGTAGTAAATGTCTTGAAAGATCATCTTTAGAAGAATGGAGGGCATGAGAATCCTTATCTTCTCCTGTGGAGGCTGTCTCAATTGCTACAATTTCCATTGCAACTGCACATCAGGAGGTACTGTGACTCAGAGGCACTCCTAACTGCCAAGTTCTTACTTTCCTTTTTTCCACCTGAGAGTTAGCAGTAAGTCAGGACAGTTTGGGTGACAGTTTCCTTATGCTGACTTGGAAGGAAAAAAGGGGAATGGATATGAGTTAACTTGCTGCTGTTAGACGTCCAAAATCCATCCATGCTCCACTTTACTTCTCCAGGAAGGAAAAGGAAACACACAAATACTGCTGCAGACACAAGTGTGGAGTAAGAAGACTCAAGAGAACTTTGTTGCTATTGCTATTTGGCCAAGGTCTTCTTTAGTTAAGATCATGTCTTCTGAGGAGTCAATATGAGCAGAACCTCAGTAACTCCAGACAAGGCAGTCCCTTTCCCTCCAGTTGAGAAAACTTTTTTTCCATGTTCTTAATCTGTGCTGCAGGGAGATTCTGCAATTTCACTGCCTGGAGCCAAAGTTGTGCTGCACAGCTGAGAAGCTTTCAGCACCTTGTTGTCCATTCCAGAGAAAAGGGGTGGATTTGCTGATGGTTTCATCACATCGTTGTAAATATTTCACTACCGCTTTTCCTGTCACTTCCTGCCTGATTACCCTCAGGCCTCATTTGGCTAACCCAAGGTACTAGTTTTTGTAGTGCCAGCTGCCGTATAACCTCAGTGCTACACAGGTGGTAATAAAATGCATCACTTTTTGCTCAATATAAACTTATACTCCTGTAGAAACCAAATTAGACCCCCACCTTCTGTCAGCTCCTGCAATATTAATCTTGCCTCTCCTTTTCTGGCTCGATTTTCTTCTGATGTTTTCAGTTGTCAAAAATTCAATTAAATTAAATGATGAGAGAAATCCAAAGTCTAGGTGAAGAGGGGTGGGAGCTATGGTTTCCAGGCAGTACTGGAAGTCATTGGGTAATCTGTACTAGACCATAATTGTGTATATATATACATATATATATTCTTGCTATAACTTCACACTTGAATTGCCTCAGTATTTAATTCAGAAAAAGCTACTACATCCATCATCAGACTAGTTGCTGAGTACATATAGGTGCTGTGCTTCTTACTGTGGGGTTAGGTGTACAGGGGAGTCCTACTGCAAGGAGAAAGTATCAGCTGGCATTTTCTCTCTGTAAGATCTGAGAAACTGATGCACCAGATGTTTATATAATCCCTGCTCTTTCTAACTTTATCTCTGTACTTAAGCATGGCACCTTCAAATTATGGCTTCACCGCCGTAATGCATTTCACAATGACTGACAGAACTACAGCATTGAAGCTAAAAAGCTGTAACTCTCTTTGACCAGACCTGCACACAGAGCAGAGGATTTCTGGAAGTAGAATCTCCTTCATTCTTGGAGCTTAGTTATCCATCCAAAACCAAAGGACCAGAATAAGCACTTTATCAGGGATATAAATGTTTTTCACTCAGTTCACATTCCTTTTGCCATGTATAATGTGTACCGAGGGCATCTCACTCATCACTGGAGAGTGGCATGGGAGAACCGAGAACAGGTAAACATCCTTTCTTTCTGTTTTGCACATAGACGCTGAAAATCAGCTGAGCACAGGAGACTGATTCCCAAAAAAGCTGTTTCAACACAAAACCATGGAGAAAAGTGGCATGCACTTTGCTTGTTCACACCTGGAGATGGAAACCAGGTGGGAGGGTAGAGACAGAGAAACCTCCTCAAGAACAGACTTTTCAGTGACCTTTCAAAAGCCACACACTTTTTTCTAGAAATATGTGCTTATATCCACATTTATTCATTTCAGTACTTCCAGTCCAAATTCCACACAGTGGACAAGCAGAGAAAAGATGTAGAACAGATCGCTCTTTTAAATCTCCAGAGGGCTGCAGTTTGCCTACAAATCAGACTGAAAGAAAGGCCTGTGTGTGTTACTGAGTGCTTGATTTTTTTTTTTTTTATATATATATTTTTTTTCCTAAGAACACATCCACATTGGTAATAGCAAGATATAATCCCCAGCATAGTTTCCTATCAACAGTTTGATTCTGTCAGAAATCTGCTGGCCTGCAAAAAGTCCTCAGGAACAATTTTGACAGAAAACACCATTTCTGACAGCCAGTCTGTCTCCCTCAAGTCTCCCACACCTGTACACCCCTATATAGACACAGAGCAGGGAAGAGAGAAAAAGTAAAACGTTTCCTAGAGTCACGTGTCCATAACTCTTTGCCTCTGGACAAGGAGCTACTTCCCATCCAGACTTTTACATATTACTTCCTTCTAGTTAAGCCTACAGAGCAGTGATGGAGAAAAAATGAAATATTGAAGGGCTAATCCTTTATTTTAAAAATCCACCAGATATGAATGGCTGGCTCTGACAATTTATTGCTGATTCTGAGAAGATTGGTAAAATAAATGTTTCATATCTCTTTGCAAGTGCCAGATTAAAAAAAAAAAAAAAAAAAAAAAAGAGTAAAATATCTGTCAGCTCCAGAGAAATGCAGCTTTTCACTTTCTGAAACAAAATTCAAAGAATATCAGAAATTCAAGGCTTAAAGATCACTGCTGATAGTTTTCCAGGAGAATTTTAACTATTCTTTCTATGTTACACCCACAACTGAACATGAGGATTTTAGACTTGCTTGTTAAGTGGAAAGGTCAGCATAATTACAGGTTTGCAGTCTCAGGTCGAGAGACAGTCTTCCAAAGGCATATAACACCTCAGATTTTCTCTGCTTGCCTAAATTCCTCAGAAGTTTTTATGCCTTGAACTACTGCTTAGCCTGCTTTCCAGGAGAGCTGGCAAAGTGATGCTACCTTTACTCTATGTATTTATGTCACTTTATCAGATATTTTCCCTCATCATGATCAACCTCCTTCCCCCCCCCCCCCCCCGGTGCTGTATCCAAAACCAGTCTTGGAGCCATACTCTTCACATTAGAATCAGGCTAAAAGAAATAATTACCTGGTAACTGGTGTTTGGAGAAATTATTGCTGAGTGCATGTTCCACACTTCCTCAGTGCAAATGAGCATCTGAAGAAAAAGCCATAATTTCAGTGATAATTTCAGTGTCAGTCAATTGCCCTGCTTGCATGGCTCCGAGGTGCTCAGCATGTAACAGACAAACCAGAGGGTCCCCTCACAACATCTACAGACCCTCTCTGAATACAAGTAATATGTTGTTTCACATATGAACTTTTTCATTGTCATTTCTAAGGAATACCTGTTACAGGATTCTTTCTTACCAGAGAGAAGTTATTAACAGTGACACTATGAACATCATTTTGCAAAAATTATGTGTATATCACACCCATGGTTAAGTTCATGTGGCCACTTCCATTTTCTCTGCCTACCTGCCTAAATGCATAAATAAAATGCAATGGTTTCTTAAAATATTTTGTCTTTCTAGCAATTGTTTTTAAGATGGCTTTTTGATTTTTTTGTTGTTGTTGTTAATTAATATTTATGGAAACATAGCTTCCAAATTTTTATGTATGCATATAAGATGCTTGATTTGGTAGCAATGAAATACTATTACCATTATAATTATCTGATAGAGATGGCAAAATATTAGTGATAAGGAAAAGACAACACTATTTGAAAATATTTATGATCTATACTTGGAAAAAAGGTGTTGATATACGTATCCAAAGGGAACATATTGTAGTACATGAAGAGTAGTGTACATCTATAAAGAAATGTTAAACATGATACATTAGTGTTCGACCTTTTTTTTTTTTTTTTTTTTTTTTTTTTTTAGCAAAAAATTCTGGAGAATTTCACCCCAAAATCCTATAAATTCTCTATGGTGAGCCCTGGATATTAACTATCACCTTAGAAAAACATTGAGGAATAAGTAGGAAATACAAAAGACAGAAAGAATAATCCTAATACTTGTGAGTACTTCACAAGGATAAGCAAGATGACCTATGCAGCTATAGGCTGCTGAGTCTAATGTCAGTCATGGCCAAAATAATGGAACATTCATTTAGCTGAAGAAGGACAGGAATGTAATTAGTGCCAGTCAACATCTTGTGATAGAAAATAGTATTTGTAGAACAAGTCTGATTTAATTTCTAGGAGATAAGTTTGATGTACATAAGCAACTGCAAAATACACCTGTCTTTCATTAAGCTGCTTTTCCACATTATTGCATTCTCAAAAAACAAAACAAAACAAAACAAAACAAACGCCTCCCCACATTATCTCTAAAGTACACAGTAAGTGAACAAAGACCGGACAAGTAGCAGACCTCAAAAAGTAGCTCTCCATGAAGAATCAAATAGAAATACTTTTAATGAGGTCCATCCCTGTACAGGTTCCTCTATTAGTTTCTGAGCTTAGCAAATCTACATAAAAGAAATGTTTTCAAAATACAAATACTGACAAGTAGAGAGCATTCAGGGTGACCTCTACTGCACTTAAGTTCTACCCATTAAACAAAAGAATGTTTCTACCAAATGAATAGTTCTCTGCCAAAAAGAAAACCAGACCTTGCCTGCAAAATAACATCCACTGCTGAATGTTGTGGCTGGGGCATACAGTATGTGGACTACATGGCTTAATACTTCATCTGGAGCCACCAAAAAACAAACAAACAAACAAAAAAAAACAGCAGTTTTGCAAAGATGGAATAATAAAAGTCATTTCTCATTTCAATTTGTAGACTGCATTTGAGCAGATGATAACACTCATGAGAAGACTGCAAAAGTTCTTCAGGACTAGAGGTTAAAATGACTGTACAAATCTGCAGTTAAAAAGAATTGGGAGTTTTAAGGTGTTTGAAGTCAATATCAGGAAAAGGAATGTGATTTCTCCCTCGGCACATAGTTGGCAAAAAAAATGAACATGAAGGGCAGATATTAGCAAGTACCTAAGAGCAGCTGAACACGGAGCTGATAACACATGTAAACATTCAAGAGATGTATGAATTTCTTAAGCTTGAATTCAATTATATACTACCATTTTGACATTAAGACATTAGCACAAAATATCACTGCTATTATTTGCACTGATGTCTTTATTACAGAAATATTTCTACCTTTCTACCTCCATTATTCAGGCCTTATCTCTCTTAGTCCTAGATGGAAGTACAGTGCATATCTAGTCCTATACTTGCTGTTTAACCCTGTTACTAAGCATATGTTAATAAATAAATAAATAAATACATTATGTTAATTAGCATAATTACACCAAACCTCCGTCTAACTTCTCAACAGTCTTTTCTGCTTGGCTTCACAAGATTTTTCACCTCTTTAGAAAATAACTTTTACACTTATTCTTTCGTTAAAGATGGAGACGAGTTCCCAGGCACCACTGTGCTCTTTAATGTAAAAGTCACATACTGGAAACGTCAATATCAGCCTTTTCAAGATCACTCAAATCCTCTGTTGTCAAACATGTGGGATGCTCACAGTCAGCTCCTCTGTCCTTATCACCCACCCATTCTAGTCCAGTGACTTTTCTGGGACAATAAAATCTGCCAACATACTGCAGACATGGTAAAAGTATTCAAATGCCAAATGCTATTAAATGTGCCCATTGTCTGTTGAAACACAAGTTATTACTTTCTCTCCATCACAAGAAATCTCTTAGATCCTCGTGCAAATAAAGACAACTTGAGGTTATATTGATTTACATTCCTGGAATTCAAACAAGCCTTAGGAATATGTTTAGAGGTGGTATGACTTATTTAGAAGCAAGCAGAAGATATTTGAAGTGAGTATGTGCTTTGTAGATCACATTGATATCAAATTCATTTCAAAATATTAAGGCAAGGGCTTACAAAGGGAACTGGCTGTCCTACTCACTGAGACTTCTGATGACAGCTGGACATAGACTACCCTTTAGGTCTCAGAAAAAGTCCTAACAAAGAGGCAATCAAAGTCTTCTAATGCAAATTTATGGTTTATTGCCTTCTTACCTTACAACTGACATGAAAGAGTTTTAGAAAGAGAATAGTGACAACCTTTCATGCAGCTAAAATTTGATCTTAGCTATATCACAGTGTTGGATAGGTTTTTAACAAGAAGAGATGTGAAATTAAACAAGTGATTAATGTGATCAGTGCCCACTGGTTTCACAGGCAGTCTGACTGGCAAGAGATATTTTGTTAGCAATTCACTCAAGAAGTAAGATTAGTTTTAGCTCAGGGTTCTGTATATCTCCTTTTATGATAAGATTTATGAATTAATTAGGGTCAATGAAAATGCAGAGAATTAGATATTTCTAGTGTAAGCATTTAATAAAAGTCTACAAATATTGCCAGCTGATTCTGCAGCCGTCATCCGAATTTCCTCCTTAACCATGTACCAAAATCTGAAGAGAAGTTTCCAGAGTTCAAACAATAAGAGCACACAAACAACTAACATGAATAAAAAAAAAAAAAAAAAAAAAAGTCTCTACAGAAAACTACAAAGCTATTGTGAGAAGCTGTCTTGAACCCATAGATTAATGCTAAACATCCAACATTTAGAGCATCTAAATAGTATGTTCCTGTCATTGTCATAGCAACAAAAACAAAACAAATTTTGGCTGAATGGGAAGGACCTAACAAATGAAGAAATTCTACTTTCACCTAAATATCAAAATCAAAGAAGCTATTTACAACTACCACATCTGGCCACATTTGATAAATATGTACTAACAGCTCAGTTCTGATACCCATACAGACTATGTTTTTTGTTTTGTTTTGGTTTTGTTTTTTTTGTTTAATTTCTCATCTCTTCAACCAAATCTATTCTGGGTGAAGAGAACTTTGTGAAGAACCACAGAAGAAAATGAGAAAAGAGATGTTTTATTTTCTTTACAGTTCCTTTTCTTTAGGCAGTGTTAATGGAGTCTGAAGGAGAATGGGACCTTTTCAGAGGGAGTCAAAATCTCCACAAGGAAACATTTGAAGGCTAAAAGTGGTTAATGAATACCCTTAACAAGAGATGTCAGGAGATAACTTTAGGAGAAAACTATTTACTATCTTCTTTTAAAAATCTATTTACTCCATTTTACTACCTGTACTGTGTCAACTAAGGAGAGCAGCAATACTGCTATAAAACAAGCCCCAGATTTCTACTATTTTGCAATCATCATCTGCGTTGGTGTTTATTCTCTATGCTGAACTCCTATGGACTAATTAAGTTTAATTTAGGTTGACATAATTATAACAATAATAATAATAAAAATAGCACAAAGAGAAACAACAACAACAACAAAATCTGTACAAAATGGCATCTTTGTATTCTGTGTTAGACAAAAGGTAGTTGGGAACCTAAACACACAGGTACTTCCTAGTATAATTTTCAAAATTATGTGAATTCAGTGTGAAGCAGGACTGAAAATTTGACTGGAATCAGAAACCAGTAAAATCCTGTAAAAAGCATGAACTCTCTTCATTGAAACTATCTCACTGCATCAGTTCAAAATCAAGCTTTATATGTTTCATTTTAACCAGTGCTGAATATTTAATTTTAGTTTAACATTTGTAAAGAACTATATAAGAATAGAAATACCTTCTCATCCTACATTTCCTGTCACATCATGTGATTTTTTTTCTAAGCAATCTTTGCTTCTTTGGGTTTCATAAGGCAACACAGCTGTGCACAAATCTACAAATAAAAATAAAAATATTAGAAACAACAACAAATTCAAGCTGCCTTCTCTCCTCTTCATTACATTTCATAATTAATCTCCCAAATGCTGTATCTAATACTAATAAGAATTATAATTGCTCATTTGTTTTCCTGATTGTAAAAATGTTATACTCTAATTATAGCTGTACATTTTAATGAAATTGTCATTTTCTGATTTTGCCCAATAATAAAAGATAAGGTAACAACGCTTTGCCAACACCCAATGGCATCTTTGCTCAATTAAGCATAATTGCAATAAATTTTGATAAAATATGTAACAAGAAGTTACATATATAATATGTTGTTTTTTAGTTGAAAACACAAAAATACCTGCCTGTTTTTGCTTCATAATGTATTTCCACTCATTAAGCCTTAGATCTGATAGAATCATTGAACTATATGAAACTGTTCATCTAATAAAAATTTTGTAACTATAAATCCTAGTCATAACATCTATGGGAAATACAGAAGGCAATTAATATTAGAATTATACCAGTCTCATGAAAAACCCTAGTGGGCAAAAGGCAGCAGAAGAAAACTTTAATTTTATGTTGGCACACACTACATATTTTTCTTATTAGAATTAGAATTTAAATTCATTCTCCTTTTTATAGTAAGCAAGACTGCTTAAACATTGTACCTAGAAAAAAAAAAAAAAAAAAAAAAAAAAAAAAAAAAGTTAGAAATACTCCTGCCAAAAGGACTTTTCACAATGAAAATTCAAATCTGAAGTGAGCTGCTGGCCTTCTCGCAGAGCATCATGACACTAGAAAGAAAAAACACTTTTTAGTAAAGGTGCAGATGATCTTGAACCCATTTTTTTTTTTCTCTCATAAAAAAGGATATTTTTGAAATTCACTTCTGTTTCACATACCACTGCTATCTTCTGTAGCTTGGAATTTAACAGAAGGAATAACATCTGGCTCAGAAGAGCCATTTCTTTGTCCCCTGAATTTTATTCAGATTTGGCAGACATATAAAGTAAAAAATTGTTACTTTCCAAAGAGGAAAAGGCATACGGAAATCATGAAAACTGTTTGCAGATAAATTCCTTCCCAGAATTTTTTACTTGAAAGTACAAAACATTTGAAGTTCTGTAGCCAATTTCATAGCTGAGTATGCAACTCATATAATGTATACATTTTCATTCACATTTTAAAGTGAATTATCTCTAGCACCATTCAGATTTCTTCTGAATTGACTTTTCTAAATATTTTCAGTGATGGGAATATTTAACGAAACAGTGAATGCTGCAGAATATTTAATTGATAGAAAGCACATTTGAAATATTACATTGGAAAGTAATTTTGAAAATAATTCCTCTCTTCAGGGACATTTTTTCTCATTGCTTTCAAAGTGATGTGTTTCTGAGCAGGAAGCCAGTAACCATTGTCTAGCTACAAAGCTAGGTAGCAGAGACAAAATATCTTGAACAAGGTCATAAATTTGCATCTGAATTGGGAATAGCATTTTGATCAGTTACCTTTGGTCAGGTATTCTCTCACATCTCCGTTCACAACTTCATAACAGCTTGCTATTTCATAGAACAGAAAATAAGAACAGCATCTATATAAGTTTATATGGTGAATACTGGATTTTCAGAAGGTACTACAGTCATTGGATAAATTCTTTCTGAAATTGACCAAAAAATTCTGCTTTCTAGATTGATTCTTGTTACAGTTAAGCTCAATGAAGTATATGAAAAATCAGCCCACCTGAGAATTCTGACTTAGGCTTTAATAAGTGAATTAACAAAATGATATTTAGTAGAGAATTAATAAATTCTACAAGTGTCCTTTGTATTCACAGACTGTCCTGGAATGCAATGAATATTCCCTTTTATTTGTCTTTTCAACTAGGAGGACCTGCTGTACAGAATGGCCAGATCCTGAACAGCCCAATCGGATGGCTAGAAGAGAAACTGCATACCCATATGTCTAAGTGATGTTTCCATGGATACAACTGACTTAATTCGGTGTTTGCAAATTTGCCTTCAGTATGTGGCAAAACACATTGCACATTCCCAATGATCTGAGTGTCAGGATACAGACAGTGCCTGCCCATGCAGTGAATGCAAAGCCAAGAGTGTAGAACCAGGAAGAAATGCATACAACTTGTGATGTGATGTACTGCTGCCATGTGTGTCTTGGTAATCTTAATCAGAGTGGGTCACTTTGTTGGTGTAAGAGACATTAGGCAAGAATAGTCAACTGCACAAATAAAGACAAGGAAACAATTGGTTGTGAAGGAGTTCTGGAAAAAAAAAGTATCAAAGGGGTGCTGTAAGCCACCAACTGAACTTGAACCAACAATATTATGCTGTTTCAATAAAAACCAAATGTTGCATTAGGCTCTATTGACAGGAATAACTCACCAGACCTGTGATGCAATCCTCCCATCCAAGACCTGGTTGGTCTACTTCTATTCAGACACCCACACAGAGTTTTCTAGAGCCATTTCAGGTGTACAGGGTGGGAAGGGAAAGAAGTAATGGGCCTGTATTGCTGCAAGGAATATTTGAGTTTGCCAAGATAAATTTTTAGCAGTTTATATAGTGAAGACATGGACTATGCTGTCAGGGGAAGCTGTGAAATCTCCACCACCATGAGTCATTAACAGCAAGAAGGACATGCCCATCAGGAATGACAGAAGCATAGATCATCCTGACCTGGGGCTAGGACAAAGCCAAAATGACCTCTTGAGGTACCTCAGATCTCAATTCTGCATTTCATAAAAATAAGTTGCAATAAAATATTAAAAATGCACTAAACACTAAAGCCATCCTGGAATTTCTGGTAAAAAAATATCTCATCACACCAATTCCCAGAGGAATCTGAAATTTAGAATCTAATGAAAGAGGTATTCCAAAAATGGCCGTTTTTAAAGTACATTTTTATTCATACTAGAATTGCTTCAGTCTTTTTGACACATAGTTGTCAATTTTGGCAAAGCCCTCAGAAATCCAGGAACTTGTTCAGGAAATTAGTTTTTGACATAAAGGATATGCAGATATATATATTAAATTATATCATCATCACCCCGACTTATCTTCAGGTAGGGTGGGGAGGCTGCTGCTCAGAGCCTGGCTAGGCATCAGTCAGCAGGTGGTGAGCAATTGCATTGTGCATGACTTGCTTTGTATATTCTTTTTATAATTAACCCCTTTCTGTCATATTAAACTGTCTTTATCTCAATCCACGAGTTTTACCTTTTTTCTTATTCTCTCCCCCTTTCTTTCCTCCTCTTATTCTTTTGGGTGGAAGCGAGCGTATGGTTCTTTAGCAGCCTGATGGGTTAAATCACAAGAGAAGCAAAGCCCAGGGAAGCCCTGACGATGACAGCTTTCATGTCCATCCAGTCAGAGATTAAAAAATCTTCACCCAATATTGAACATTTCCATTCATCACTCAGCTTTTCTGGAGGCAAAGAAGGGATGCAGTGAGTTAAGTCACAAGCTCAAATGAGGAGCACCAGTGGTAAGCAGAACTTATTATCTTTTGTTATAATGAGAAGGAGTACCTCAAACAGAGCATCAATTATCTGAAATTTTATCTATACTGTAGGAGGCAAGCATGGACTTCACTTAAATTAAGCTTTATTACAAAACAAAGACATGTCACTGGCACATTACCTGATGAAACAGGGCAGCAATGTGGGGCAGGAGCCAGGGAAAAACCAAGGAGTCTGCACAACACTTCAGATTCTCTCCATCTTCCCTACTCTGTGCATCAAACGGGGGGAGATAAAGGAAAATTTGCAGTAGGCAGCTTGTGGGCACCTAGTCCTATGGCACAGGAGCAGAAGTTGGGAGCTAGTGGTAGGTTTTGTATCCCTGTAAATCTGCTTCTGAGTGTGTTTCTTCTGACCTGCTCACTGTAAATCTAGTAAACTTCCTTGTAAGATTCTGTTAGCTCTTCTCTCCCCACCCTTCACCCCCCTGCAAAACAACAACAAAAGTTTTACATCAGAGTAGATGGTATATTAATAACAGCAGTAAGTTTCTGACTGATATAAAGAGATGATTTGCTGAGACAAGGATATATTGGTTGATATGGTAGGTAGTATTTACCAGGTCACTTGAATAAAAGCAGTGGCTTCTCCTTATGCTGGCAGGAGCTATTGTATGTGCTAAAATGAACGATGAATTTCCTTCTGAAGACTTGCAGATAATTTCCTTACAGTAATTGTCATACTGCACTGACAATCTGAATGCCATTATCACAGTAATAACTGAAATTAAAAAGTGAAATAGTGTCATTTGAAGATGAATACAAAGAATGTAGAAGGACTTACATGCTGACTCACTTGAGCTATTCTTTTCTCTCCCTGTTGTTCTATGTATTTTTAATCTTCTAGTGGAATTTATTTCAGTAAGAGCAGTATTTCTTCATTTAAACATTTCCTAATGGATTTAATATCTCTGGACAAAAGTCACTTTCAATACAACATTCAAGCAATTAATGGACTGCTTTATAGCACATCTGGCTTGTACACTCCCTAAAACAAACCTGAATAATTTAAATGAAATATATATATATATATCATTAACATAGGATGTTCATACATCTGCTCCTGAACTGAACCAACAGTTGGAATTGTAGTCAGCTGGGAAATGGGCTTTAAA
Source organism: Oxyura jamaicensis (assembly GCF_011077185.1). Lineage (NCBI taxonomy): Eukaryota > Metazoa > Chordata > Aves > Anseriformes > Anatidae > Oxyura > Oxyura jamaicensis. The sequence goes on along the minus strand of NC_048897.1, from coordinate 42,835,773 downwards.
ATGAGACTTCTTCACATCAAAATGCTACCTTGGACTCAGAAATTGTCAGAAATTGTGATATTCCTATACTCAGGGAGAGTGCTCAGGCCATTAGGCATGGGTACCTGAATTAGCAGACAATATTGTCCCTCATCTGGGGCCTTTCAGAAACAGTTCAGGTCACCTAAATATTTAAATGTTTGAATATTTAAACATGCTTAATGGGAGTTGAGAACTTTTTTTTTTAAAATTCTACTTTAGTGCTGACTAAGCTAATTCAGGCACTTTTATCTGCCACTTGCGACTTGGACAAGCCCACTGAGTGTCAGTGTCTGGCTGCTGTGCACAGGGACAATCTCATTGGTCTCCTGCAGCTCCAGGCATGGACATGTGCTTCTGACTCTGATAAAATGTCTAATTGCATGACAAGTTGATTTATGGGGCTAAACCAGGAGAGAATCAACCCAAAAGAAAAAGAAAGGAAAAGAAAAAAAAAAAAAAAAAAAGTGTTTACCTTTCTTTTAGTTTAGCTTTCTGAGCCTGCTTTTTGTGGGATCAGTGCCAACAGAAAGGACAGTATTGAAAATCATATCAGAAAGAAATGGGTGCAGGCTAGACCATGCTTCTCAGTAGCAGGTACTATAAGGCCTCATATGAAAGAAGGTAGATGAAATGACACAGTTACTTCTCAGTGTAAAAAAATGCAAGCATACAGGATTTCCTGTCACAAGTGCTGTCACCACAGAAGGATGATTATGAAAACTCTGGCCAAGTTTCTCCCAGTGAAAGGGAAATCTACCAGTAAAAGGTATTTATTAATATGGATGGGAAGCAGGAGAGAGGGAAGTGGAGAAGTAAATTTAGCAAGGTTGCTGTCTGTACCTCTGGTCTGCCTTATGTGTCAGAAGTGATGGGTACAAGATGGCTACAAGTGCACTCAAGATCAGAAATGACAAGGGGAAATAAAAAATTAATTTTCAAATGCATTTCACAGTTCATGCTCAGTTAGGTGCAACTTCTTTTTAAAATTCCCTTCTCTATTCACGATTCATTTTACTTGATGTAAAATGTGTTGTTTTATACTTATAGGAGTTGACTCATAAATAATAAAATTAGTGAGTTTCAGCTTTCAGGAAAGGTCTATGCTTACTGGAATCTGTTGAATTTAAGCAAGACATACTTTGCACTTTGCGTACTCTGCAGGGTAACTACGATGTAGGCATGACTCCGTTGTAATACTTGTTTGCTTCTCCCTACACTGAGATTGAATTGGACTCACCTTATTTAAATTCATGTTAGAGTCTCAGTATAATAGTGAAATATCAGGAGAGTCCTAGCTTAGGATTCCTATGGCTTAAGTAAACACAACATGTAACCTGGTGCCATGAGCTGTGTGCCTTTCATGCTACAGTTATGACATACGTAAGAAGAGCAGACAGCCTCACCCTCCATGCACTGCTCCTTGAAGTTTATCTGTTGTTGTTGTTGTTGTTGTTGTTGTTTTCCTGTACAACAAGGCTGAAACATATGAACACAGAAATGGCAATTGCCAGAATTGATCTGAGACACAAAGCTAATATTACATGTGATTGATAGAATTCTCAGTTTTTAAACTTGGGCTAGACTTCTTCCTAGTGTAAATCAGCACAATTCTACTGAAATCAAAGGATGCACTTGAAAACCTATTTTGCAGATGCTATCACAAGCCCATTGTCAGACCACTGAAAGACTAAAATTATTAAGGTGATCTTCCCTACTGTTATTTAGCTTTTATAACCATCACTCCAAATGTTGGCTCCCTTTTAATGCTCACTATTCTCCTCACTGTAGTTGCTTTAGAGCAATGCCAATATCCTCCAGCTAGTGATCTCTTATCCTTGACTGTAGATTTTTAGCTCAAAAAAATAAAAATAAAAATAAATTTTTGCGAATGACCACACATTTTGTGAGTTCTCTGAAAACTTGTTTTTGTGTGGCCGTCTTTGGGTCTGATCAGGAGGTGCACAAACTGCAAGTATTACAAGAAACAGAAGCAGGAGGGGTTTGTTTTCTTTCTGAATTTTTTACACCAGTGAATCGCTGTCTTTTCTGAGAAAGATTAGAAATGGTAAGAGGCCAGGACCCTTGATCATCCCTAGACTTTTTGAAAGTCAGTTTTGGCAAATGTTGAGGTGCTGTTTGTGAAAGTGTAGTATACCTCACTTTCTGTACCCAATGTCTTTCTAGCTACTGATTGCTAATAGTTAAAAACGTACATGCCTAATATGTGTATACTTTTATGGCAAAACATAAGGGAAAGGTTGCCACCATTGCACTTGAAAGTGGAGGACAGAGTTCTGCTCTTTCTATCAGGCATTTGAGACCGTTCATTTTACTGTAGAGTGAAAGGACTCCCAAATCATTATGACAAATTAATGCCAACATAAGATGCCAATGCAGAAGGCTGTCTCTCCTTGCATAGAGAAGAACACAGAAAATCTAACCAATTTGCTAATAATAAGATTGTATGCTACTGTTGCAACAATCCCAAAGAGAAGGCAGCTTCAAATAAAGGCTAAGAACTTTATGTATGTGAGCGTGGGTGCTCTGGTTTTGAGGCTTTGGAACTAAAGGTCAGAATAGTTTCAAAGAAATGTTGAAGATCTGGTCACAAAAAGTAAGTTATATTAGAGCCATCAATCTCAAGCTGGTCATCAGGACTAGAGGCCTTTGATGATGTTAGTGACTTCAGGAAACTTTTGAAAAGAAAATAAATTGTTGTTTATTTTCAGGTTTTTTGTTGTTGTTGTGTGTTTTGTGTTTTTTGTTTTTGTTTTTTCAAATTTTACTGTAGGCATCCAAAGATATTAGATATTATTTCTAAAGTTGTTATTTTCTTGAATTAGAGACAAGACAGAAGAAACTTTTTTTTTTTTTTTTTTTTTTTTTTTTTAAGAAGGGTTGCTTCAGGAGCAGAATCACACTCCAAACAACATATAAGGACAGAGTTAAAAGTACACGGTCTCTGTTCTTTGACCTGCTCCTGCACTTTGTGTACATGATCAGATGTGTTCATTTGTCAGTGACTGTTAACAGTGCTGTTGAACTGGCACAGAGGAGTAACTTGCCCTAGAAAACATGTCAGTTCAAAGTAGAGCTCATCAGTTAGCCTCAGTGAGTAGTTAGAAACATCTCCCCATATGTCAGCAGACGTTATAGGTCCCTGGCCTGTGAGTGAATAGGGCAGAATCAGCTGGTCCCCAAAGTGGCTTGGCAAAGCCTCCTGCTCTTGGCATTGCTCCCAGCTCTGCTCTCAGGGCTTCTGTAGCAGCTATGCTACAGGGTGACCTTTGGAAGCAACCAAAAAGCACAAGCTCTTGGGTCCCATAAGACTCCTCCCCACTTTTTGCCCTAAGGATAGGGGTGAGTGGAAATGCATAATGTTGCAGAAAATTGTAATGAAAGGGATAGTTGAAAGTCATTACCTGTCAGATCTGCTACCTGAACAAATTAATTGAACCTAAATACCTAAATATCCTCTTAGTTTTAATAGCACACCTGAACGAGATACTGTAACAAAGTGTTGTGGTGTAACCCAGCAGGCTGCTAAGCACCACACAGCCCTTTGCTCATTCCCCCCCACAGTGGGATGTGAGAGAAAATCAGAAAAAAAAAAAAAAAAAAAAAGAACAGTTTATGGGTTGAGATAAAGACAGTTTAACAGGACAGAGAAGGAAG